>NC_045713.1:16380180-16680180 GCF_009834535.1 Camelus ferus | reverse complement strand
CCTTGGAAGGGCTACAAACAATTGTAATGGCTAAGATTCCACCCCCTTCAAGAACTAGTGTTACTACCCCTGTGGGGGCCACGATGCCCCGCTGAGAAGGCATGGTTCTCCACCGAGGGTGGCTCTATCCCCTTCCCCTCTCCCAGGGACATCTGGCGACATCTGAAGATATTTTTGGTTGCTGAGGAGTGGGCACTACTGCCATCCAGGGGTAAAGGCCATCCTCTAACTTACAGGACCCCCCACCCCCAGCCAAACGAGGGGTTACCCAGCCCCAAGCGTCCACAGTGTCCAGTGAGAGAGTCTGCTCTAATGGCTGACCCCCGGAGCCCTCTAGGGGCCTCCCCTCCAGTGGAAGAAATATTCCAGGCTTAAAATCCAGCTGAGCTCTGGCTGGCTTTCAGAGCTGCTCCCAGGTGGAAGGGCCTTTCTGCAGGTGCAGTGAGCGGTGCAGTGACAGCACGAGACTCGAACTGAGGGCTCCCCAGGCCACTAGCTAAGACCATGCTTCCACAGCCAATGAGGCTCACAGCCCCTGGGGAGCCCCAAGTTCCGGTCACCCCCGCCAAGCCCTCGTCGCCCAGAGACTCCAAGAGTCTATCAGATAGTGGCCTTGACCTTTTAAATAAAAGAGAGCAAAGCCCTTACAAGCATTACAGTCAGGGCTTTCCCGGTGCAACTGGGCTAGTCGGTCCACTTCAGCCCCGTTTCTCACCCAAATGTGTCACGTGGTTCCCACTCCAATGACTCCTCATCCACATTGGGATCAAGTCCCCAAAGCACATGGTGGCTTCCGGGGCCCCACGGGATCTGGGCCCTTCCTGCCTTTCTAACCTCTTCACTCTCAGCCTGCACCTTGACCATTCATTCCGCCAGGCCACCCAGGCCTGCAGCCCCACTAGCCCGCCTGTCTCTGGACCTTGAGACCAGACTCTGAGTCTTGTTCTCTGCTGTTTTCTTCCCTCTTCAGGTCACGCTTCAATATCATTCCTGAGAGAGGTCCTCCCTGACCGCAAACGTCCCCAGCCCATCCCCTGACCTCCTGTTCTTTCTCAGAGCATGTAGCCCCCTTCCTCCGTGTCATCTGCCCCAATGCACTGCAGTCTATTTGTGTGTCCTTAGTTACTTACCATCTGACCCCCCAACCAGACAGTGTCAGAGTCCTCTGACCCCCCTCAGAGCGCCAGCACACTGCAGACCTTGATACAGATTTGTTGAATGAACTCTAGACATTTGCATAGGATTCTTTGCCCCATTAACTCCTAAATATGCTAAAATCTTTCTGGAAAGTGGTTGAGGCATCTCATACCTATAGTTGTATCTTCAAGAACTTTCTATTTTAAATCTACTAAATTAAAAAAAAAGAATATAAAAGCTCCAAACGAACCCAAAAGTCACCCAGGAAACAACAAACTACCACCAAATGCAGGTGACAGTAAGGGTAAGCCCCACTGCTGTGTCTCCACACGCACATCACCTGCGTGTCACCTGCATCCCTGTGGACCCCGAAAGCCCGTTATCAGTGGCTGAGGACACGCTTTGCTGCTCCTGTAAGTCCAAACTCAAGATGTTGGCAGGACCATTGTCCCTTGGAATCCTTCCTCGCCTCCTCCTAGCTCCTGGTGGTGGCCATCAGTTCTGTGTGCTCCCTGGCACTCCTCGGCTCGCGGCAACGCCCCTCCAGCCTCTGCCTCTGATGTCCCAAGGTGTTCTCACTGTGCGTCTTTGTCTTCCCCATCAGAGCACTCATCATCCTGGATTAGGGCCAGCCCTAAATGACCTCATTTAACTTGATTACACCTGTGGAGACCTTATTTCCAAATGAGGTCGCATTCACAGGCACCGGGAGTCAGGACTTCAACATACCTTTTTTTTTGAGGGGGTGGGGTGCTGGGACACAATTCATCTTGTAAGACATTGTGCCCTGTCTGAATTCCTGACTCATAGGAGAGATGATAATATGATTATTGTTACTTTAAGCCACACATTTTGGGGTGATTTTCTAAGTAGCTAAAACTGGAACATCAACCAACTCCCTCAAGCCCACCATCCAACTATTCCATCATCTGGTTCTCAAGAAATTGTGCCTCCTACCTTCCTGCCTGGGTACAGACCTCTTTCCATCTTGACAGCTTTGCTAAGGTTCGCCATAGCTGCCAGTCCTTTAAGTAGCCTGAGCATCTTCAGAACACGGCCCACCCCACAGAGAAAGCCCCAAACCTGCCCCCAAGCTCCCGGACTCAGGCATGCCACCCCAACTTTTCCCAGGTCCCCAAAGATGCCTCTGGGCTAATTTTTCCTTGATAATGTTCCAAAAAAGAACCCCAGATTTGCTGTAGCCATTCTAAGACCAAAGAACTGGCTGATTTTTCTGGGTGAGCCATAAAGGAGAAGTTGGTGTGAGCATCCTGGGGGCTGGGGAGGGAGGGGGAAACATTAAAAAAGAAAATGACAGCCTTTCACTGACATCTGCACATTCTTTTGGCCTCTTTTGCATGAACAGAATGGACCATTGTAATTTCCTACATGATTGTTCTTGTAGGAGGAACGGAATTTGAATGTTTCCAAAAAGGTTAAAAAGGCTCTAAATGCAAGTTCTGAAAAATATGTGAGGTTTTAATTCTTTCCGTTTCTGTCACATAGAGGAAACACATAGCTGGGTTTCTAAGCTAGAGCACTTAAAAATTTATGGAGTTGTCAAGTGCACAATAAATTCCCCTTTTCAGATTTTCAAAAGAGGAGGGAATTAATTACAATTCATGCTCTGTGAAGCAGGCAGTGGCTACACGTGGCTGTCAACTGGAAGACGTGTCCATACATGGCCTTTTGCACGTGGACGGACAGTGGCTTCAAAGCTGAGGGTCACAGTCAGCAAATTCATCCACCCTATTTCCACTTAGACTTCTGTTCCCCAAACTAATTGATTTAAATAAGAGCTTCCACAAGAATAAAGCCATTAGTATAAACAAAGAGTTTTCTTCCTGAGCTAGGCTGGTATGTAATCCTTAGGAAATGACCTTCAAGGAGGAATGGTTCCAGTTAGGGCGAGCCCCCAGCACAAAACTTCCAGATTCAGAGCATGATAAAGAGATGTCAGAGGTCCTTTCATGCTCGAATTCGGATTCCTCAGTGGGGCCTGCAGCCACATGAAGGGTTGCCCTGTTTGCGGGTCTTTGAGTGCAGCCAGCCCACCTATGCACGGGAGAATGCACGGGAGAGCCACCCAGGGCACCAGAACCACCTGTCCCAGGTTCTCTTCCAGGCTTTCTCTCCACAGTGCTTGCCTGGGCCCTCATTTCTCCTGGTCTTCCTGGCTCTCAAACTCTCTGGCTATGCACTCCAGCCCCGATTCCTCCTCATACCTCCTACTTCCTCGTTTTAGTGATTATTCAAGGTCTCTTCCCACTGCCCATTTCTCTGGTCCTGGAGGTATCCAGATTTCCAGGCCTAGCCAGCCTTGGTCCCTTAGGACCCCAGGCAGCTGACTAAAGGACATCTCCCTCCTTGGCATCTTAGCAAGGGAAGAGGGGATAAAACACGACATTTCTCAGGCAAGCTCTCCTTCAACGGACCAAAGATGGATAACCTGGGCTTGCCCAACGTGCTATCTGCTGGGCAGCAAAAATCCGAGGTGCCACCAGATGTTCAACTACTTTCCTGTTGAAGCCCTGAACATTTTCCCTAAAGGTTGAGCACATCACAGTGCCCATGGCGTATGTGCAGACATTTACCCAACTACTGGATTCAGGGCTGAATGGAGAGGCTCAGAACCCTTGTGGCTGTTCTTCGTGGCCTGGCATTTAACAAGCCTACATGGTACAGGGAACAAAACAATTGTGCCCTAAATAGAACAGGGACAGGTTGATCCCCACCCCCTTTTCTGTAGAAATAGCGGGAAATGGCAATAAACACACCAGGCTAGGATGCCACCTTCCAGTCCCCTGCCCCAGAAACACAGAGCCATAAATCATCCACAACACTACAGTCCCAACTGGAGAGGATGGTGTAAATTCAGGTTCATATTTATAGAGAATCAAATTATTGCTTTATTCCCAGGGAGATGAATGAGAGTGACAGACTTTTCAGAGTTGTAAAAAATAGATGGATGCTTCCTATAAAATAACTCACAGACGCCTACAATAATTTACAATAGATCTGGCAGTCTGGGAGCGGGCAAGTGAAATTCCAGACAGCATCCCACGCTGTTTTCCAGTGGTAGAGTAAATGGTTTGGCTATTATGATAATACATTTCACCATAGTGAATATATCTCCCCTTAACAGAAATACATTAGATACCATTTATAAAAATATCAACATCGCGGTTCTGTTTCTTCAACTGTAACTTAGACATAAATATAACACAAGTTATGGATGAGGAAATCCAATTTCATGCTGTTTCAAACACATTTTTGTTTATTGCATAACTACAGTTCTCTCTATATGAGACAACGTATTACATGAACTAGATGGATGGGCATCGTATCCATCCGTTTGTCTCCACAGAAATTATGGACGTTGTATCTATCAAGAAATTACAGACATTGTATCTATCACACATGGAATTACCTTATGGTACATATTGCATACAAGCAACAGTCTCTACTATGTCATGATGTCGTATCATGTTTTGGGAGGTGATTATTGAGATATATGTCACTGTGAAACCTATCAGACTGAAGACTGAAAAATCTGTGCATTTTATTGTATTAAGTAAGACCTTAATAAAAATACACACAGAATTGGCAAAAAAATGAATAATGACTGTGATGGATTTAGAAATACACTATATATATATATTTTAAATTTTGAGTACATAATACTGGGGGAAAAAAAGCTCACTGGTCATCTTTAGAGGTTGCTATGGCACCAACTCATTATTCTAAAACCGTATAAATAAAAGGAAAGAATCAAGCATTTATCCTGCCTTTTCTATTTGAACTGTATCTCAGAGTACCCAAACAGTTGATGAGGGTAAGTTCTTTCTTAGTAGAAGAATTAGAGCTTATAAAAAGGACAAATGTGAAATTTAAAAATCACCATTTCGTAAGCCCTAATGAAACAACGGATCTGGGCGATGATCATTGGTCTCCTGCAAAAACTATTAGGAGAAAGGTTGATGGGGAATTTTATAATAGACGAATCAGGTTAAAAAAACATGGACCCACAGCTGAATCTTGACATGACTAAAACCGAGACAACCAGATGACACGTATCTCCCGACATGATGTGAGAGGAAGTTCATAGCATCACTTAAAGTGTTCTTGTGGGAAAGAAGGAAGGGGTAGAGAAAACTAAGTGTCATCAACCGTCGAGATCTAATTACATCTTACAGAAAATAGAGATTAGAGGAACATGTTAAAGACCTTAAGAGGAATCAATCTGCCAAATCTAGATTGTGCAAAATTTTACAGGACAAATGATTTAGCGTCTTCAGTAAATGAGTGACGTGAGAATAATAAAGGTGAGGGTACACATTATAGATTAAAAGACACTGAAGGGGCATATGGTGGAGAAATAAATCAGGAGTATGGGATGAACAGCTACACACCACTATATATAAAATAGATAAACAACAAGGATGCACTGTAGAGCCCAGGGAACTATATTCAGTATCTTGTAACAACCTGTACTGCAAAGGAATCTGAAAAACAAATAAAACTGAATCACTTTGTTGTACACCTGAAACTAACACAATAGTATAAATCAACTCTACTCCAATTAAAAATGAAAAAATAAAAAGAGGCCTATCAACCAAATGCAATGTGTAGCCCTTGTTTGTAACCCTATTTAAACAAGTCAATTGTACATTTATATAGAGTTGCTGTTTTGTTGTTGAGAAAATCTCACAGAATTTTCAGAAATATTTTTGAGAAACATGAACTGGGTAATGGATTTTACAAGTGTAAATTTATCTTGAGCCTCTGCTTTTAAAAAAAGTCTTTGTATTTTAGCAATGCACTCTAAAGTTTTTATAGGTAGAATGATATGATGTCTGGGAATTTGCTTTGAAAGCTGAGAGGCAGGAGCTGAAAAACACACAGCAAGACGTTGATATTTGTTGAAGCTGAGTGATTCGTACATTTGGATTAATTAGACTGTTCTATTTTTGTCTACATTTCAAATTTCCCATAATAAAATGCCGAATTAAAAGAAAAGAAATGAACATAAAATATAATAGCTGAATTCTTCATTTTCCAAGTTGTTTTGAGGGGAAAAAATAGCAAGAGACCAAATCATCTTAACCCTTCATCTACTTGGGGTGGAATTCCCAGCCTGTACAAAATGATCATTAAAGAATTTTAGAAACTCTATGGAAGCCATTTTATTCTACGACTGACATCACATTGCTGGCCATCCTTTGGAAGTTCTCTTGAGGAAGATTTCTAGAAGAGTCAGATGTCACCGCAGATTTTAAATCTTTACAGGTAGGTGGCTCACGAGCTGTGGCCCCAGGGATGGCCTCACCATCTCCTTTTGGGAGGTGCCACAGAAGCAAACAGGCAAACACAGTGGGACTGGATGAGTAGACGGAAATTCATGCACTTGCACGAGGTTGGAGTATGGAGCAGAGATGTGAAAATTCTAAACATCTTAAAAAACTAGGATCTTTTCCCCAAAAGTATTTCAGAAGAAAGGATGAAGAGTCCTCAGTTTAAAAAACCCACTATTTTCCTAATTCTTTAGGGGCAGTACATATGGCAACTACTTGCTGTAAGCCATGGGCTCAAATCATGAAAAGGAATCAACACGTCCTAGCTCCTTTAATTCAGCCCAAACCCTAAGCACCTCTGTCCAGTGGGACCCCAGAGTGGGAGTGAACACCCCATACTTGTCCTGGAACCCGGTCTCAATTCTCACTCGACTGGGACCCCATCCTACTCCTCTGTTTCCTTGACATCTCACTGCCAGGTCACAGAGGACGGCCACTCCTCAAGTCCAATGTTCCTAAAGTAGAGCTTCTCCAGTTCCCACCTACAGACCTTCTTCTCTGCCAGTGTTCTCTAAGTGAGTTCACCCAGTTGCTCAGAAACCTAGGAGAGATCCTCCACTCTCCCTTCTCATTCATTTCTCGTGTTCAGTCATCCACCAGGTCCTGCTGATCACGCCTCCTGAATGGTGCCTGGATCCATCCTGTCCTTTCCACATCTGCTGTTTCTAAAGCCAACTTTTGGGTACTTACACTCACTCTTCTCTCAGCTGCCACAAACTCACTGTCTCTTGGTTTTTTTTTTCTCTTACTCTGGGTTACTTCTTCGCAGTCTCCTTTCCAGCTGATCCATCCATGTCTTAAATATTGCTTTTTTTCCTGGACTTCTGTCATATCCCCTCTTCTTCTTTCTCTACACAACCTGTTCCCTCTTGCAACTTCAAATATGATCTATGCATCAAAGATGCCCAAGTCTAGCTCAGGCCCTGTCCTCTCTCCTTAGCTCAGTCTCCACACAACCAACTACCTGGACAGCGTCAGCGACTTTAGAGTCACCACATCTCAAACAAAAAGCATCATCTTCTGTCTTCTTTGCCCAGATCTCCTCCAGTGGTGCTCCTCATCTCAGAAAGCAGCACCAGCATCTCCCAGTTACTTGAATTAGTGACTTGAGAGTCAGCCATGACCTTGACCTTGACCTTGACCTGCTTCAACCCCTCTATACACTCAACCCTCAGATTCTGTCTCTTCTGCTTTCTGATTTTGTCCATGTCTCTCCCACTGGCCCAGCCAATAGTCCAATCTCTCTCACTACCCTTCCTCTGAGTCCATTCAGCATTATCATCCATTCCTCACATGGCAGTCATAATGATCCGTTTATTAAACAAAACCGCAAAAGATAACCTCACTCCCCTTTAATGCCTTCAAAGCATCTGGGTTATGGGACTATACAAGGCACACACACGCGCGCACACACACGCATGCACACACACACACACGTGTCTTTTATATCACATCTTTTTTTCCCCTGAAACATTTACAGTGGTCTTTAAGAAAAAGCCAAATTCCTGTCTACAAGTCTTCCATAATCCAGACCCCACCCAGATTGCTGCCACTACATCTAATACGTCTTCCTCCTCCCTTATCTGTTCCAGCCGTCTGGACCGCACCCCCTCCCCCGCCACACACACGCAGTTCTCAGAATATATTTCCCTCTCAGAATTTCAGACCTTTGCACATGCTTTTCTCTCTGCCTGAAATATCCTTTCTAAAAAAACCCAGTTTATTGAGGCATGATTGACACTAAAAATCTGTACATATTTAATGGGTACAACTTGATGAGTTTGGAGATAAGTTTACCCCTGTGAAACCATCACCGCGGTCTATGCCATAAACATATATATCACCTCCAAATGTCTCCTCCTGCATTCTTTATTTATTACTATTTCACGATAAGAACACTTAAATAATATGATTACCTCAATAGTATACAGTGATGTATGCTGATTACATCTCAACATATAAATAAGTAAATATTTTTTGAAAAGAACACTCAACATAAGATCTACCTTCAGAGCAAAATTTTAAGTGTACACGCCTTGTTAACTACAGGCACTGTGCTGTACAATAGATCCCCGCAAGTTACTCACCTCCCGTAACTAAAACTGCCTGGAATACTCTTACTCCTATGCTCCACGCCCACACCTTCTTGGCCTATCTAAATTCAACTCCTTTTTAAAGACTTCACCATCATTTCCTTAGGGAGGCTCTTCCCTACTCCCTAGACGAGGTCACATACTCCCTTGCTATATTCTCCTATAATATATCCCTTCACCTGGTTTTTTCATGCTCATCACACTGGTATTTGTTGAATGACTGGTTTTTCTGCTGGACCATACATTTCATGGGGACGGAGACCATGTCTGTCTACCGTGCTATCCCCAGTGAAAGCATCTGCTGGAGTGGAGAAGGCTCTTAGCACGTCTCCAGTATGTCCAAACGCACTCAGTTGAACTGCTGGCCACCTGAGGTGCATTTATCCAGATTAAAGATGGGTCTGTGAAATCCCAAAGCCTGTTCTATCTCCAGACAAGACCAGGAACTTTTGCTCTGAATTTTATCACAGGCAAACTCTAACCCTGCACCATGAGGACTTTCACAGAGCCAGAGACGACTGATGCCAGCAGGGAAGGGGGAACCAAAGACTCAAGAAACCTAAGGATTAGGGAAACAAAATGGAATGGACAGTCTGGTCCCCACCAGGAGTGACCACTATCCAAATCACAACATTCGATAGACGTAGTGGACTTGAGCCAAAGAATTCCAAACGGAAGACAAAGGTCACAAGAGGCTTCTGGACATCGGGGATCTTGATGTCAGGGGTCTCAGGGAGGGCAAGGGGGTCCACCCTGCTTAAGACGGATGCTGGGTGGTAAGTTCCAAAACCCACGGGCAGAGGAGTGGCTGGGGTGGGGCACAGAGCATTAGTCAACAGCGCTTGTCAGAGGCGTCTCATGTTTCTTGGGAGTGGACATTCCATGTTCATTTGGGGGCCTGGGGCTTTGACCACCCCAGACAGCCCGTAATTTCTAAGCTCTTTAAAGGAGGCAACCCTTCGAATCTACTGCTGAAGTTATCTCCATGGGCTCAGGGATGCTCAAGTGGACTGGGCTGGACAAGACGGCAGAGATGCCAACCTTGGGCCCCCCTGGGTCATAAGAATCGCATCCCAACCCCTCAGGAAAGTGGCGGGGCCCAGAGCCACCATGAACTACACCTCCAGCCATCGTGGACCTGGTTCAAACCCTGCTCTTTAGAAATATTATTCTTGTCTCGTGTAAACTAAAATCCACACATCCTTGGCACATCATTCACCATGACGTGAGTCTGAATCCTTTCCCTGGGACTGCTGCAGAGCCTCCTGGCAAAGCTGCCCCAAGAGGAAGGTCCTGGGGGCTGGGCCGGGCCAGGTGAGAAGGTTATCACACCTGTGCCCCACGCCCAACCCTCTTGTTGAGTTCCCTCCATCAAGGAATGTCGGTCTCAAAATATTTTGAACAGCAATGTACATACATAGGAATTCTGCTTTTTATTCAGTCCTTGAGATTCCTTATGAGCTAAGACCTTTTCTGATAACTTGAGGATCTGACAGCATCTTTCTATTGCCTCCTTTTCAGAATGGCTGGCAGGCAGGACTCAGCAGCCGTGCGTCACTCTTACACAAGAGTTCAGAATAAGACAGTGCCTTTTCTTCCCAAAGAAGACTGATTCACTGGAGAAATACAAAGCCATCTGATTTTATACCACTTAAAAATAATCCATCTGGTCTCTTCTCCTTGGAGAATTTCTTTTTTCCTCTTAGACAAGTTACTGTAATATGCCTCGTTAATAGTTTCCGATTCATATTACTCAGAACAAGATGAAACCTTTCAATTTCTAACCTCATTTATTTTCTCAGCCCTGGAAAGCTTTTTTTTTTTTTCTTTCTCCAGTGTATTGATTGTTTTGGTCACAGACAAGCTTGCCTTTCATCCAAGCAACAGCCCTGAAGTCAACCTTGCTTATTTCTTTTTTCCTGAACCACAGAAAGACTTTCTTTTCTTCCTCTTCTGTGACACATCTTTACTTATTGAGGATGGAATTAAAAAGTAACGAAAAATGTCAGAAAATAGATAACAGATGGATCTATTTCTTGGTGAAAGAAATCACAAAGAAAAGTGTTACATTAAAATGTCCCTGCTTAATAAAGCATAGGGTTTTGTGTCATTTCCTAGAGGCTAATTTGTACAAATGTATGTGTGTACATGATATGAAAATTACATATGTATGTATATATGTGTTTATTTATTACGCAAAGCTCTGAGTTTTTCAAGTGGTGGGGATGGTTTTCTTAATAATGTGTTTACTATTCATTTAATCTGTACTCTGAGCAGTATATGTTGCACAAAAAGGAGGAGGAATACAATTTGTAAAACAAAGCATCTTACGCAGATCACTTCACGTAGGAGGGAGCCCCGTCACCAGAAAAACTACAATTGCCTAATTTAGACACCTGCACGTGTGTAGGTGCTGGTGCCTAGAGAGCCCAGTGTGGGTGGGGCTGGGAGTGAGGGCAAGGGCTCACTGGGTGCCCACAGTGGCTGTCAGGGGCACCCAGAGGAGGGCTCTGAAAGACGTGGACTCCCGTCTGGGCTCCTTTCTGAGAAAACGTATGTATTTGCCAGGAAGCCGGCTAAGGTCAGATGTAGACCAGGGGCTCTCAAACTGGTCTACACCCAGCTGTGCCCAAGGCTGGCATCCTGCCAGGGTGTCCAGCCCAGTCCACTTGCACTGAAGGCACTGAAAACATGGAGGGTTGCCCACAAGCTCAGGCCCTCACAGTCCCTGGAATGGAATCACCTGGAAGGTTTGCTAAAACACAGGTTGCTGGACACCACCCCAGAGGGTCTGAGTCAGCAGACGTGGGTTGGAGCCCAAGACTCTGCCTTTGTAACAGGTGCCAGGTGAGGTGGGTGCTGTTGGCCAGGGACCACACCTCGAGAACCACAGACTGCTGTGTAGATGAGGGTTATGTGGACCCTGAACCCAAGCCTTGGCCTTTTGGCACCAAGGGCACTCAGCTCCCACTTTAAGAATCGGCAGAAGACAAAGGCTTCTGGGGAGATCGAGCTCACAGTCGCAGAACGGCGTGACTGATGGGAGGGGCATAAACACTCCCAAGTCTCCAGTGTGGATGCTGCGTGTGCCTGGGGTAAGAGGCAGGTGACGGCACACGAGGGTGGGACCCACAACCCCTCCGTCCGATGCGCTCATAAAGATGCTTGGAGATTAGCCGGGCACCGAGCTGCCCCGAGAACCTGGGAAGACAAGCCAGGGAGCAGGCTCTGGGCCGCGTCACTGCAGCCGGTGCACATGGAGGTGAGGAGTGGAACCCACCGGCCCCCAGCTGGTGGCGCCCGGAGGCTGTGCTGCCGAAACTGACAAGCGTCTCCCCTCCTGCAGGGATGGGGCCGCCACCAGGACCGTCACTGCCATCACCTGGGGTCTGACAGAGCCCGGCACCCAGACCTTCACCAGGTCCAGGTCGCTGCCAAGCAAACGCCTTCGCGAGTGTGGGGAGTCCATCTTAGCAAGCCTCAGCAGTGGGTTCCGCCGCCGCTGCCTGTTCTGCCCAGAACACAGCCTGCCATGGCAGTCAAACCTGGAGGTCCCTCTTGTCCCCACACCCCTCCACCAGTGCCCTGCCTCCAAAGGGACAGCGTTCCATCCATCCTCCTGTTCCCCCCTGTTGGTGATGTCTTACCCTCCACTGGCTTCTCTCTCACAGTATATAGAGACATTCAAATCTCCCTTAATGAAAGTATTAAATCATTCAGATTAACACTTTATAAAACTACTATAAATCCAATAATTTTATAAATATTATCTATAAATATAAATGTCATAATTTTACAAATTATTATAAAGCTATTAAGGCAGTCATAAAAATTTTAAAAAAACTTTTAAAGCTCAACCATCTCAATGCAGGGCTCCCTTCAGCTCCTTCCTTTCACAGATGAGCACCTGGACAAGTCATCACCTCCCAGGTGGCCGTCCACTCATGCCAGTCGGGCTTGTCCCCACTACTTGACTGCTTCTACTCATGTTAGGGTCCCAACAGGCATCCAATCAGTCATTAATCTAACAGGTACCTACTGAGCTGTGCGTCAAGCACGCTTCTATAATGCTCGGGAGGTAAAGGTGAGCCCGGTGAAGATCTGTGCCCCATAAAGCTTGCAGTCTAGCCAGGGTGAGGAGCAGAAATGCAATACACGTAATCAGTAAGTCAACTCCAGGGCATGCTAGAATTGGATGGGAGCTAAACAGAAAAAGAGAGGGATGAGGAGTTGGAAGCAGGGCAGAAATTTATGTTACAGGCCAAGTTCAACGTGCTGGGTCCACATCTCTTCCCTCAATTAAATTCGAAATGGATGAATGTCAAGTCTATCAGCTTTGATAACATATTCATGGCTTTTTTAATTGCAGGGCTTTCAAAGAAATCCTATGCAAATTCCATTTAGGAAAGAACCCAGCCTGGCACTGAAATCCCAGGAAGAGTCTGTAGCCTCCAAAAGGGAGTGATTTTAAGATCCAAGGAAGGTCCCCACCACCCCCTTTACTCCTACAGCCTGGACGTTCATTACATCACCAGCACACAAAGCCTTTCATTCCACACAGGGTGTAGGTGGGGGGCTGGTGGGGTGTCTTAAAGGTGCTGCCCAGTTAGGGATAAACAAGTGAAATCAGACGCAGAGAGCGGGCTTTGATGAGGTAACTGCCCGGTAGAACACGAAGGAGAATGCAGCAGAGGAAGGAGGAAGAAATGCAATAAACTTAAACCTTACAATTGTGTCCTGAATTGTTTCCAACAAGCTGGCTTTCCAGGGGCTCAGAGACGCAAAGGTTCAAGACAGGGGGGCCACAGGGACACAGAGACCCCCAGCTGGGCACCCCCAGCGCCCCTCTTTGTGGTGTGGAAGAAGATACACCAGGTAAGTGGTTACCAGGTCCTAAAGGAATCACCCCCTCTCTGGGGTTCATTTATTTTAACTCTAAAATGAAGACGTTGGAATGCATCAATATGTCTAACTTTAATATTTCTTTTTACAGTGGAGTTCACTTTCAAACAAAATCTGAAGCAAAACCCACTATATAAGATACCTAACAGTGGAGCTGATCTGGACTGGGGCTAGCAAGAGACCCTTTCTTCCTCATGCCCCTTCTCCCCTGGTCCTCTGTAGGAGCGCTTTGGAGCAAATGGAGAGTCCCACAGAACCTGGTCCTTCTCTCCTCTGGCATCTTATGATTCTATGATGTACGTGAACTGTCAAAACACGTAGGATGGGAGTTCTAATTTAAGGAGATGATTTAATTTTAAGAAAAAGTTAAGGAGAGAATGAAACTAGATGAGAGCGGAAATCAAATTCTCAAATGTCCATATTGGGCCACCCAGGCGTGGACAAACTGTCCAACCTTTCAAGGGGGGAAAGCTCAGGTTTTCCCCTGTCTCGGGAGGGGTGACAACTCTGCTGGAACATTTTCAGGAACAGGAGTCGGGCACATGATTCTGTCATTCACCAGCTAAAGAAGCTTTAAATACGCATAAAGGTTGACCAGGTGGTTCTGCTGAGAAACATGAATAGACCAAGAGGAAAGGGCGCCACGTCACAAACCTTGATTCCAAGTTCGATATTTTCTCCTCCATACACATCCATCCCAGGGTCCAGAAGACCAATTTCACCAAAGAACTTCCTGTTGACCACAAACGAGCAGCCAATCATGGCTGGTGTCCTGCAGGAGAGAGAGAGAAGCTACAGTCATGTGATACACACCCAACGGAATATTACTCAGACGTGAGAAAGGGAAATTCTGCCCTTTGCAACAACAGGGGTGGCCCTTGAGGGCATTGTGCTAAGCGGGATAAGTCAGAGAAAGACAAATACTGTATGATCTCACTTATACATGGAATCGGAAAGAGACAAACTCATAGAAACAGAGAGTAGTCTGGTGGTCACCAGGGGCTGCGGGTGGAGAAACTGGGGAGAAGCTGGTCCAAGGGTCTAAACGTGCAGTTAGAAAATAAACAAGTTCTGAGGATTTAACGCATTGCGATCATCATTAAGAATACTGTATCGTATACTTCAAAGCTGCTAAGAGGGTAGATCGTAAACACTCTCACCAAAAAGAAATGATAATTATGTGAATTGTTAGAGTGTTAGCTGGTGCTATGGGTGGTAATCTTACTGCAATATACAAGTGTATCAAATCAACACGCTGTACAACTTAAACTTACGCAATGTTATATGTCAATTACATCTCACGTGAAGAAGATGGGGAGGGAGGGAGAGGGGAAAAAGGAGCAGCGGATGCTAAAAGCTTAAAGCATCAGTTCCAGAAGCCCTTCCTCCCACACCATTCTAACAGGTACTCGGTCCCACTCTGGCAAACCGAGTAACTTCCTTGAAGGCCTCAATTCCCACATCCTTCTCTCTGTATCGCTTTCATGTTTCAGCTTCAGACAAACTCGTGGACTTGAAACATTCAGGGATAACCCCGCTCCTTGGTGTTTGCACAGGGATGGGTCTCAGACGCCCCGTGGTGTCTGCAAACACGTGAACTGGTCCTCAGGGCACTTCGGGGACAGCTGTGTGACAGGATGAGCCTCCTAGGCAGTCTCAGAGCAGCTGGAAGGTGACGAGCAAGATGCATCCGCCCCCTGTCCTGGGTGGGGGTGGGGGTGGGGGGAGAAGAGCTTCACAAGCCGGAAGTGGGAAGGGAAACGGGGGAGGGGAAGGTCGACAGCAAGGGGTCAACCGCCACATTCTGGTGGGAGGAAGTGGATCAGGGCGCTGGTTCTTCCAGAAAAGAAGAGACTCAGAGGAGATGTCTGGTGCCCAAGGGGGTCAGTCATAAATTGCAGGGAGAAGGGCTGCGGGGCGGGAGAGGCGAAAAGCATACGCAGGGTGGGGGGTGCAGCTCCACTGGCGCACCCGTAGCAGCTATACCGGGACAGCTACCGCTCGCCACCATCAAGTGCTTCCTGCAGCCCCTGGCCCCTCTGAGAGAAGCAGCTGACTGCTAGCCTGGAAGAGCACCGAGCCCAACCCCGGTCTCAGTTAACCGAGCCAGGAATGAGCACTGATCCCGAACCGGGTCAGTCAGATTATGTTTTTTCTGAAACTTGGAATCGAGACACCGCCAGGAGCTAGAACTAGATTAGAGTCCCGTCTATCTACAGGGCTCAGGCTGCCGTTTGGGGACAGCTCCGGTGGTCCCTGTGCACTTGGATGGCTGAGCAGAGGGAGGCAGGTCCCCCGTGGAGGTGTAGGAGCACGGGGTGGGAGGCTGCCTGGTGTCTTTGGGGGCCTGGCTCCGCCCTCTGCCCCTGAGTCATGTAAGAGTTCCTTCTGTTTTTTCGATCTGTCGTACTTGACCTAAATCATATTAGATTGATCTCTGTTCTTTGCAAACAAATGGTGATGATGACACAAGCTGCCCTCCCCCCACCCCCATCCCACCTGACTTATGACCTGGAGGAGGGCGGATGTTTTATCACACAGCCAGAAGACACAAACTGCAGAGACGAGACTCGTTCTGGGAGACCTAAAAGCCAGGGTCATCTGCGAAGGAGAAAAGCCAGTCACATGTGTGCTTAGAGATGGGAGGTGCAGTCCTGGGAGGGTGGGAGTCTGCAGAGAAGCGGGGATGGGAGGGAGCGCTGGTGTCACTCCAGTCTTCTAGAGCAACTGCTGAACACATTGAGAAATTCTGAGACGTTAGAACAATCTCTCCAACTCCTAAGTTTAAATATTGAAAATTCTCAACATTAACACGCATGGGTAATTAAGATCCTGCTCCGGTAACTTCTAACCCCTTGAGGGCAAGCCCAAGGGGTGGCTCTGGGCACAGCCCCATGGGTGAAAAAAATGTTTCTCTGAAACTGGCTCCGAATCCTCCTGTATCAGCATCACCCAATGGCTCCTTAGAAAATGTAGATTCCTGGGTGTGGCCCAGAACCATGGAACCAGACTTACAGAGACGGGACTCAGGAATTTGTGTTTGTACCAGCAGAACTGTCCTGTGGAGCCATCTCCCTCATGAACCATCAGGTCTCCAAGAGCAGAGAAGTTATCCCCCTAATTTCTCGTTGCAATCCCAGGATGGAGTGCCTTGCATACACAGAGCTAGGTGCTGCTGAATGAATGAGTGAGTGTAACAGATCTGTGTGACTGCCCCTGGTGGGGAAGGGCTTCATGATGTCCCAGGGACAAACTGGCTGACCTGAACCAGAGCCCAAGGACAGCAGGGGAGGGTGCTGTAGCTAGGGGAGGGAGGGAAGAGGGAAGGAGAGAGCAGGGAAGGGAGGAAAGAACAGAGAAGGAGGGAAGGAGGGGGAGAGATGGAGGCGGGAGGGAAGGATTCAAAGCACATCACTTTCACTGTCAAGGACACAGGCTGCTTCTTCCTTCCAGATACTTCTCAGTTTGCCCTTTAAGAAACATCTTTCCCTATCATGCAGTCTGATATTTTAATATAACTGGCTTTATCTGGATGATATTTTCCAGCTATGGTGGCAAGGAGAGAAAGGTTCACAGTATGAGTCACCCTGGGTCCCTACCTGCTGCTCACCACTCTGTCCAGCATTAGAAGCCCGAGGACTCCCTATGACAGAACGGAGAGGTCCCCTCCTGCCTCCTCATTAAAACTGGGCCACAGCAGCTGCTCAGGCTGGCACGAGGCCCCACAAGAGGCCACCGCCAAGCAGGCCTCTGTCTGCATCCTGGCAGGATGTCAGAGACCAGAGACGAAGGGCAGGAGGCTGGTCTTCATGCAGCAAAGATGTAGAGTGAGCGTCTGACCATTATTACTGTTGGTGGCATGTGGTAAGGTCCCCTGAAGGCCATGGTCAAAAACGTGCCACAGTGCCAAGGGGGTGTGTGGGCATCATTCCATGTCTCAGGGCTCTAGTGAAGCCAAGCCTGACAGGGACAGCGGAGCAGAGAGGCTGCAAGCAGCCTGGTAGACCAGCTCCCAGGAGATGGCCTCCCTGCCAAGTCAAGACCCCAGTCCTGCAAACAGCAGGGCCCCGAGGCTGCCCCACCCTGCAGGGCCAGGCTCAAGCAGGTCGATGTGGAGATGAAATAATTAAAAGGCACATCGTCATCCACAGCCGGGCCAGCCAGTACTGCTGATGAGTTTAGTGGGATGACTGCTCTGAGTTCTGGAACTACAGGACAGGATTGATGGTGGACAGCTGTCCTCTCTGCTCCGGAGAAGCAGGTCTTCAATAGAAAGCCACAGCCCGGCCCTTTCTGGGACCTGCCGCACTGGTGGCAGGGTTAGCCAGACCCATCCTTGCAACCAGAACCGAGAGCCCAGCAGGGACCCAGGTCCCCACTGAGGCGTCCTCGCCACCTGCCCAGTAGCATGAGCCACAGTGGATGGCACCTGGGGGCTGATGAGATTCTGGAACATAAGCCTCCAGCCTCATTCTTCAAACTCCACTGCCACTACCACCATGAGCACAAACACTTCAATTCGAAATCACTCAAAAATGATAATCATATTAAGGGATCTGCCAAAGTCTAATAGCTCCATTACAGAGGAGAAGAGCGGAAATTAAAAATAATCACTTTTATTGTTGCCGTTACACAGAATATACGCACCACACACCCCAGTTGCAGGTGAGAGAGAGAGGAGACGGGGAGAGAGACAGGCGAGGACAGGGTGGCAGTAGTTGAACTGTCCACGCTCTTAGCTGAGGTCAGACCCTCCACTCATCCTCTCCTGCTACTCGAGGACCTCAGTCCAGCGGTCCCCCCTCCCCTCAATACACCTGTGTTACATTTTCTCATTTTCTGTATTCTTGATGCTTTGGCACCTGGGGCCTTGTTGACTGAGAAGAGACCGCCCCTCCCAGGGCCGAGCCAACTCTTAGAGACAGCACATGACCCGCTGGGGAGCATGCCTTTTGTGTGCAAACTAACCAGCCCAGAGCCCACACTCCCAGCCACCAGCTCTAGATGGCCTTTATGCTCCAGGAGGCAAGAGCCCTCTGCTCTGATCATCCTGGGGCCAGGAGCCAGACAACTGGGGACAGCCCGGACCCCAGAGCCCACCCAAAGTACTGCACCTGGCCAGTCCTAAGTCTGATCAGCTGCTTACATTGCCTCACTCACTTCTTCTTGCAAAACTATAATGAAGTCTCCGGCCCATGCTTTCCCCTCACTCCCTCTGCCTCCTAACTGACCCTAACTGCGGTGACGGGGCCAGGGACCCCTGCCCCACAGATGGCCCGTCCCAGACTGAAGTCACCTCCTCACAGCCCTGAGAGCAGTGTCTGTGCCTCTCCCTGTGTGGCGTCGAAGAGAATGTGTGTGACATCCCACCTCCCCACTGCTCCTGGCACCTGTTCCACTCGGAACACCTTATCATCACTGCACGGAACGGGTCTGAGTAGCGGTCAAGTGCGCCTGCTCACCTGTGCACTCGTTCATCTGTCAACAGCATTACCAGGCGATGGAGGACGCCTTTGTTAGACTAAGTACCAAGCACTCGAGGAGCTAAAAACACACTAGGATGCCGTCCTAGTGGGCAAGCAAAGCAAACACCATTTTTTGTTGTTCCTTAGTAAAAATAGCTTCTGGTTGAAGCTATGGATTATGTATCTCTGTGTCTATCTCTATCCATGAGCGAGGCTGTTGGAGTGGGAAGAGCACGCACGTGTCACTGCGTGGCTGGCTGTCTCGGTCACCGCAGAGGGGACGGGGCTGCGGTGTCCGCCCCTTGCTTTGCCCTGCCCACCTCTTCCTTCCTGCTGCTCTCGGAGATCCCGGTTACCCCCGGTGACCGTGTCTCCAGATGCATGTCCGGCGGATGGTTCAGGAGCCAGGGTTCTGGAGCTTACCCTGCTCTCTTTGTGTGACTCCGGCTGGCCTGCCCTGCTGGGACTCACTGCCTTTCCCAGACCTCAGACACGAACACCTGCCATTTTCACTGGTCCCCGCTCTGCCTCAGCCAATATCCAGGTCTGATAGCTGAGCACCTTCTAATGCCAAGGCCCCATTTGCAGGAAAAACACAGACAACGCAGCACCATCCCTGGAGCTTTCTTTGCGTGAATCTCTGCAAGTCTCGTTCTCAGGGCACAATGAACACTGGGTATTTTGTGGGTGTCGTCACCTTCTTCGGCAATAAGTAGCTTGGTTAATCAAAACGCTCTTATTTCAGTGCCTTCTGTTACAGTATCACACACCGTGAGTTCTCTGACACCCTTTCCTAATAAACATAAATTCCTGATGTGGACCTCGCCCTCCCCCATCACACTCAGGCACAGACACTGGTCAGACCACAAGACAGGGCAGGGACAGGAGAGGAGGACCCGGTGGTCATTGTATCACCCAGGCCAAAGCTCCCTGAACTGAACAAACACACACATCTGATGCTGCAGGCAGACAATTCATAACTATTTCTAACCCGCAAAGCAACTCTACTTGGCAGTAATTATTAGCCCCATTTTCCAGCAGAGGAAACTGAGGCTAGAGGTTAAGTGAACTGGCCAAGGGTAGACACATGCGGTTAAGTGCGGAACTAGGAGCCACTTGGTGGTGTCCGATCCACACCGTCCTCGGCAGCAGCCGAGATCACTGAAAACCCGCAGCAGCGAAGAGCTCTCGCACTGGGTGAAATAAGTGGTCCCACTTTGAAGATTTCTGGGAACTTGCAGCTGCTGAACACTAAAAATACAATTTGGGGGAAGAAGTTGGCTGGCGTGCATGGAATTCTCAACTGGCGCAGCACAGTAATTTAATACTCAGAGTTCCATTTGCCTCTGCTACACGTATAAATACCGAAAGGATAAGTACCACCACCTTTTTAAAAAAAATCAAATGCCATATCCAGCACACAAATATCTCACCAGAAAATAGGACCCAGAGGCCACTGCGTCGCCTGCTAAATGGAGGTGGTACTTTCCCTTTTTTTGCTGAAAAGATAATTCACACTGAAACAACAACTTCCTCCAGTTCAGGAAGTGAACTGTCTGGGTATTAAGAGCCTTTCCTTGTGGAGGATAAAGGTGATGCTCGTCTCTCTGCAGTGTGATTTTTCACAGATGCAGAAGATGCCAGGGGGGATTGAAGTTGCCGGTCCCAGGTGCCTTTCCTCGGCTCTCTGATTCGCCTGGGCTGGTTTTATTAAAACAAAGACCATATCAACACTCTGCAGTGCGATGTTTCCTATACGTAATCGTCTCAGCATAACACTGTGGCTCTTTGCTAATCATACTTTCTTTAGCTTTTGAGAAACTGATTTGCAAAGAATCCTTTGAAGGTGATTTTTGTAAAAGTGCCAAGTTTCTGAAGACGCGGTAACACATCAAGCTGTTATCAGCCATTTTTATACACACACACACACACACACATGCCATCTTGTGAGATGAAATACAGATTGAATGAATGTCTGGGGAATTAAAAAAAAGAAGAAAGGTCCAGAAAGAGTTTCAGCAAACTGCATTGCCTGTTTTTGCCCAGCCAAAGAGCTAAGGCCTTTTTTTTTTTTTTACAGACAAACAACTACAATCCATCTGAAGATGGGAACACTAGCTTTGAAACTCAATGAAACAACATGTTACCTCTCCCCCAGCAAAAATTCAGTTTTCCTTATTAGCAGATCTGGACCCCTCCAAAAAAAACTGAACTCATCATTATTGCATTTTGAATTTCATCAGGAAAATATTTGTGGGAATTGGTTTTTGCCCTTATTTGTTAAGTCCCTCCATGAGAGCTTTGATTTAGCTTCTCTTGGATCATAAAGCCCCCCCAAAATATTTACTATTTGGCCCTTTACAGAAAAATACTGCTGAACTCTGTTCTAGAAGATGAACCCTGGAGGGGAGTGCAGACGCTATGTGGAGCAACTTGGTACCGACCTGATGACTGGCAGGAAGGTAACTTTGAAAAGGACAGATGAGGGACTAGGGGAGGGGGTAGAGAAAGACTTGGAAGATGAAGGGACCTCCTTATCACCTGTTAAAGGGGTAATAGTCCTGCTCCAGCTACGAGGGCTGATGTAAGAACAGATCTGATGAACTTTGGGCCGTACCCTTGAACACGGCAGCAGGCTAGTGACACACCTGTTGTTCTTTAAAGAAAGTGAAAGGGAGCAGAATATGCCACCCTAAAATATGGCTCTTTGGCATGAGATTATCCTTGTTATTTTTAAGAAACAGCAGACAGAGGAGAAGCTCTGCAAACCTAGATGTTAGCCTTTTGAAAGAGAAATTTACATTTATAACGGAAATCTGCATTTGTAAGGGTGTCTCCCTCTCTGCACCAGAAAGAGAAGGATGACCCTAAATTTCTAGAAACTCTCAACAATGGAGAAGACACCAGCCTAAATCTCAGTAACAAATCTCACCCTTGTTTACTGTGCTTTTCTTGGTCACCTCCCTCTCCACTCCCCAACATCTTTTGTTTTTAGCTGGAGCTCATATTTAAGGTGGTGGCTTGGGCCATTTCTAGGAGTTACTTGGTACCTCCCATGTATACAGGAGGCATACATGTTATTAAATGTCTATTTGTGTTTCTCCTATTAATCTGCCTTTAATTACAGGGGTGTCTCAGTCAAGAACCTAGAAGGGTGGAGGGAAAATTATTTTTCCTCCTGCACAGAAGGAAGAGTATGGAGATTTGTACATGGTGAATTTTTCCGAGACAGTTTCAGAACATCCAATATAAGTGCAAGCACAATGGGATAAAGTAAAAGTAAGCAAATGGGAACAAGAGGACAATGGGGAAATGAGCAGGATAAGATGATGCCAATGGCGAGCTCAGTGCACAAAATGTTCACTTAATAAACATGGGCCATGAACTCAGCTCTGCACTCTCTCATAGTCACTGCAGATGGACTCACTGGCATGATCCGTAGTGTCTAAGAGATTTTTTTGAAAGAGAAATACAGCCTCTTGGCCACAAAGACCCAAGAGAAATTCTTCTACTGAGTAACTTGATGAACAATTTCCTGGCAACACCACATCAGTAACTCAACAAGCTCTGCAAATTTTTTTCTTAAAACACTCCTCAGCAGTGGTTCACAGCATTTACCCAAGTGTAATAAGATGAGAACAATTATTTCCAAGGCCCAAAAGAGGTCAAAGTAAGAACACAGCTTTCTGATGGCCTTGCTTATTTAACAGCTAAATTAGTAGTAGAATAGTTATTTATAAAAGAATCAAATAAAACAATAATATATTTTGAGCTCTGTGAGGGGGCTTGTCTATTCTGGATCTGCTGTTTCATCCAGAGGCAGCCGTAGCTTTGAGATGGGACTGGGATGCTTTAAGACGTGGATAAAAAGAAGCAAAAAGATGTTCATTTTCAATTGTGGCTGTAAAACTGACTGTTGAAGCTAAATTCTGAAAGTGTCAAAGCCAGGATTTCAAAAGCATGAGCCGTGCACCAGAGAAACTGTTTTCCAAACTTGGAACATCCCTTGAAAAGATCAAGGACAGCAATCAGGCAAAGCCAGAGAATGGAGGTTGTGACAGGACCACGGGTCTTGATGCAGACTCACCTTAAGGTCACTGGGGAGCTTTGAAACATTATCTGTGCTCTGTCTCCCTTCCTGACACTTGGATCCAACCATTCTATATCCACATTTGAGTCAAAAGTGCAACAAGGGTTGAGAACCATGACACATGGGATGTTTCCAATCCCCAAAGGGGGCTGATTATTCCTGGTTGGGGGTGATGTCTGAAGAGAGAGTGATGGAGCAGAGGGGGCAGGCTGGAGGGAAGGTCTCTTCTAGTCCTACTGCTCAGATTGGAGGTCAGGGTCAGGAGAGAAATCCTGCAAACAGACTTGAGGCTAGGAGGGCAGCAGAGATGATGCTCTGCTTGCTGCTGAACACACTGGGGGAGGGAGGAAGTCTGGCAGGGTGCCCAGAGTTGGGCAGAAATGAGGGAGAGATATTTAGGCAGAGAGAAGACTAACAGTAGCCTTCCCAGTGCTCACATCCAGCTCCTGGCATGGCAGGAAATCCCAATGGACCTGCAGTCCCCAGGGAAGAGGTGGCAAAATAGTGAGCTGGATGGATCACCAGAGGAATCAGGAGACCAGAGGGTACAAAATCGGTGGATACTGTGCCTGAAGTGCAGGACCAGAACCAAGGACATCAGCAGTGAATACAGAGGGGGAAAGCTCTGAAGATGAGGGTGTGTGAGATAAGTCAGCTGTGGCCAGGAAGGTTCCAGAGGGCAGCCTGCAGCCCCATGCCTCTCCCTCCATTCATGGTCCAGTGCCAGCTCTCCTTGCTCCTAGATGCTATTCAAGAGAGGAGGCAAGAGGAGGAAACCCCTTGAGGAGGAAGAATGGCCCTTACAAAGAACAGCCTGTTTAATCCCGATTTCACTGAGCAATTGACTTCAAAGAGATGGAGATTTAAATTGGAAGAAATGTTACCTTGAAATAACAAGATTAGTTTTCTCTTCCATCATCAGTAGAAATGGGGACTAGAGACCAAGCTGAATTCAAATATGAAAATGTCAGTTAACTTTTTTTACATCTGACAGGCAACTACAATTTAAAATGTGCTACAGAGTACTTAGAAGAAGTACTTAGAGTACTTAGATGAATAAATGGACTCTAAGACACCAAAAGAGAACTAAGAGGGAAAAAGAACAAAGAAGTCACACAAGCAAAACAGCTTTTCTGGAAAGCAATTTGGCAATATGTTACATGAGCCTCAGAAATGTACACATGTTGGACCTAGAAATTCCATTCCTAGGATTATATCCTAGAGAATAATCATGATTTCTACCTCTGAGAATATCAGATTATGTGATTTGGACAACTCTCTAAATGAAAACAATGGAAGAAACCAGACAGAACTTTCAATCTTAATAAAATCATTAACGATGAACAAATGGAAATTACTGAGTTGAGATCTGGCTGAGAATGGAACAAAGAGAGAAAAGACAAGCATGAGGTTTGCTTCTGATCAGAGTCTAGAAAGAGGGCTGAGAGGCTGAGTCCCTTTTTGAGGCAGTATTTCTGGCCCAAAGAATAGGACCAGGGACACAGACATCAGGAATGAATAGAGAAGAGCAACCTCAAAAGACCAGGAAATTAAAAGGTGGACCCCTAGTGATGGACGACCCAATAAGTCACCCTCCATTTTTGTCTAGGACACTGAAAGGTTGTCCCCGAGAGTAACCATCTACTGAAAATCAACCTGCCCTCCCAAAGGCTGCCAGGCTGCTTCACATCTGGGTTGCCCAGAGAACCTCAAATCTTGAAATTCAATTAAGGAGACCAGGGTTGTTAACACTCCTGTGATCTTGACAGAAATAAACAAATATTGTCCATATGGGCAGATCACATAATCCTAGGTTTCAAATTAATTCAATAGTCAAATATAATCAGAAGCATCAGGAATCAAGATGTCAAAACTCAGACCTACAGAAATAACAGACAAGGGAAAGGCTGGCACAGAACCTACAGATATTGGTACTATTAGACACTAACTGCAAAATATCTATGTTTACTATGTTTACTGTGTCTGAGGAAACAAAAAACAAACTTGAAAATTTCAACAGAGAACTAAAAACCATAAAAAGTGATATGGCAGTTTTGAAAAAAGAGAAAAATCTAGAATGGAAAACTTGAGTAAAATTAAGAACTCATTGGGTAGTTTAATAGCAGATCAGACACAGCTGAAGAGAGGATTATTACAGTGGATGATAGATCAGAAGAAAATTTCCAGAATGAAGCACAGAGATAAAAAAAAGATGGAAAATATATAAAAGAGGATAAATGACACAGGGAATTAAAATTATAAGGTCAGACACACAGGCTTGTGAAACCCCAGAAGAGAAGAAACAGAGTAAGACAATATCTGAAGAGGTATTGGCTGAGAATGTCCTAGAACTAAGGAAAGACATCAACCCAAAGAGTCAAGAAGCCCAGCAACTATTAAGCAGAAAAAAAAAAAAGAAAAAAAAAAAAAAAAAAGAAATCCACACCTAGACACATCATAATTTAAACATTTAAAAAAAGAGAGACAAAATCTTATAAGCCATCAGAGGGAAAAATAAGACATAATCAAGGATTCTAAAAAGTTTTTGTATAAGAATTTTAATCAGAACATTATTTATCAGGGAGCAAGACTAAAAACCTTCTGAATTTACATCAATAGGGATATACTTAGTTATATTTTGGCATAGTCCCAGGATAAAATGTATGCAGCTATTAAACATCATTTTAAAAAATACTGAATGATATATGAAATGTTTATGTTATAATGCTAATAAAAAAGAGTCAAAACACTATAATATCTGTGTATGAGCCCTTCAGTTAAATGCATATGGGGTAACGCTGCCAATCGTTATTTCCAGTGTTGTGGTTTGTGGGTTATTTTTATTTTCTTCTTTGAACTTTTGTTTTCATGTTTATACCATGAACCTGTTGGCTTTTATAATCAGGAAAAAAAAAATGTTGCTTTTGCTTAGTCTCACTTAAAAAGACAACACTAAGAGTCATTGTTGTTCTCAATTCCAAATTTGGGCAGGACCCATTAGAGTCGGACTTCCTTGGTACGTGTCACATTCTAAGTGTTCTATTTGGAAGCATGTTGGGGTTAATGCACTGAAAGGCAGGGAGGAGATGACTCATGTTCAAACATGGTATCACTCGAATGAGGTTAGCATATAGCTATTCTTTTTTGGCTGCTTCTCCGGACAGCCAGCTAAGCTTTTCCTCTAAACCTTTTCCTTTGTTCTCCTAGGAGACCCATGTAACAGGATGGGATTCTTTTCCCCAAAAAATTTTTCCAGGGGGCTGGCACATACCGAGCTGGGATAACAAGAAAGGAATTTCTAACACAATTCAAGGGAGAAAAAGAAACACTCTTTTAGTATAATAAGGCATATTAAATCTTATAACATATTATAATAAGATTTACATTCTGATCTTTTCTCACGGTCTTACAGATGCTTGACTTAGATGTGCATGAAGGAAAAGTTCCTTCTGTCACCTCCTCAACCCACATGGATCTAAAAGCCTCAGGAATCACATTGACCAAGAAGTAGGTGCCCAGAAGGACTGACAGCCCTGGCCAAGCAGGCTTGGAGTGTGGGAGACTTATCAGAATAGCAGCAAGAGCATGTGGAACATGGACAGGATCGTCCCTGCCCTTCCAGACACGTTGGCACAAGGAAGGGTTTCTACACAGAGGACACATGGTTCTGGGGGTCCACAGGCTGGCAAGGGGCTTCCCTGGATCCAGAACCTCCCAGAAGCTCAGAAGAAAGTGCTTTTGCACACAGCCTCCTCCACTTCCTGTTTAGGGGAGCCCAGTGCACTGTGTTACTCCGACCTCAGTTCTAATGACACCTGCATTGGAGGGTCCCAGAGACCGCTCCCAGGTTTGAACAGCCACTAGGAAGAGTCACAGGATGCAACATACCACCATACTCATGGCTATGATTTATGACATTGAAAAGATACAAAGAAAAATCAGGGGCAAGGAAAGGGGCATGGAACAAAGTCTGGGAGAAACCAGACACAAGCTTTCAAGATCCTCTCCCAGCGGAATCACACACCTACACACTTAATTCCCCCAGCAATGAGCTGTGACAGCATGTGTTAAACAGTGTCTACCAGGAAGGCTCATCAGAGACTCAGTACCCAGGGGTTTACTGGGAGGGTGATCACGGAGGTACCCTCTGCCTAGCATGTACCCAAATTCCAGTCTCCCAGAGAGAAAGCAGGCACTTAGCAGAAACCATACGATCTGTTCAGACAGTTTAGGTGCAGTGAGCTACTCTTATTGGGTATCCAAGATGCCGGCCAAGGGCCAACCTGTCATGTTAACTCGTTTTTGCACACAATCCAACACAGACAATCTAACACCCCAATGGGACCTTCTTTTCCTTTCTATTTGTGCCAGATTCTACACTTCCAAAGCTTGCCTGTTTTATTAGAGCCTCATGACAATCTTGTACAAGGGTGGGCAGGAATTAGTCCCCTTACAGAAGAGCAGGTCAAAGGCTTGGAAGATGTTTGCTTCTAAGTCACTGAGGAGATAACTGGAAAGGCTGGACCCTAAGGCCAGCAAGTCAACTCCCTCCTGACAAAGAACAGGAGGAGGGCGTGGACTACGGCACAGAATCAAACCTAGATAACCCTGTGCAAAAGGTGTAGGAAAAGCTGGTGTCCTTGCTGTCGTTTGGCGTTAGAGTGAGACAGGCACGTGCCTCTACTGCTCCAGAAAACAAAAAGATGAACAGAATCCCCAGTCCCCATGAACTTTTACCTCTTCCATGCTGCTCTCCACTAAATCAATTCACAGAGTATTAGCGCTAGACGTGTTCTTAAGAAATCGTTATGTACAACTCGTTTCTTTATTTGAGAAATAGGGAAAACAATTAGCTTCAGCCCCTGCTGCATATGGCCAATAACCTATTGTGTAGAAAAGACGAGAAAATGGGTAATGAAAGCCATTATGTGAGATGGCTTTTATTTCCCTTTCTTTATGATCAAAAATTGCCTCCATTATCAAGGAAAACAGTGATGGTCCCTCCTCTCTGAGCTTCTCTCCTGCCGCAGGCTGACACCAGGGACCAAGCTCTAACTTTGGGACAGAATTTAAGAAAATTACAAAGAAATTAAATGCTTAGCTCTTCTATTGTTTAAAGGCAAATTTAGCCAAATATGAACAAGTGGGCCTCCTCATGAAAGGGTTTTAAGAAGAGCATAATGGCCTGTGTGTGCCCTGTCTGGTGGTGTCACCACCGAGTCTTCCTGGCTCTGAGTTTTCTCACCTCTGCTCTGGGGAGACTCAGAACAGCTATCATCGAGGGATGGCTTTTTCTATGGCGGGTCCAAAGCCAAGAGCTTCACCACGTATTTGTGACCCCATCTGATTCTCACAGCAATGCTTTTAGATGAGTAACACTACCTGCTTTGGATGGTTAAGAACACTGATGTCCAGAGAACGTGGGTACCCTGCTCTAACACAGCAAGGAAAACGCCACTCCTGATTTCCCTGATTCCCAGTATGATGATTACACAGGCTGTCTGCATTCAGAAAATCTGCTCTAAACAAAGTCCCAAGTTAACCTGTCTCCTCTCGAACTCTGGGCATGAAAAAAAAAAGTGTTGTGTGAAAATTCACAACAACCAGCCCCTAAGAAGGGTTTGAGATTTGAATTTACATGAGCTGCATAGTCAGGAAACAGCAGTCTAGAAATTTACATGAAACACAGCAGTCCCCGGCTGGTGACAACTAGGGAGGACTGGCAAAAACAAATGCCAAACCTCACTGGAGAGACCCACATTCAGCCCAGAGCCAGAGGTCACAGAGCTCCAAACCAGAAGCTCCAGTGAAGGTGAACTCATCACCTAAAATTACAAACATGTAAGGAAACAAACCACCATGAGTGAGAGTCAGCAAACACAATAGGATTAGGACCCTCAAGAACTTGAGATAATAGAACCATCAGGGGTCTCAGGGCAGACCACCCCAGAATATACCACGACGGCATATCGATTATTTTGAATTAAAGTTACTTAACACATGAGCAATGCAAAGGACACTCTGACCTTCCTTTCTGTCACCTCAAATGCAGGAAATAAATCTCTCAAGTGAAAGGTGCATCCCCTACATCTGAAGGTAGAAGGACACCCTTGTCTCCTGAGACAGGGGATGCAGGCTGAGAGGTCTGTATAAACAAACTTTGACTTCTTTAATTGACTACCCTAAGCCCAAACTCTGTTTAGATTCTTCACTAACTGGGCATCCAAAACCTAAGTTTCTCTGTCTTGTCAATTCCTCACAAAAGTATTGTTTCTTTGTCTAAAAAGTATAAAAGCTGCCTGCTCTGGCTACTTCTTAGGTCCCATTTCGCTCAGACCTCTATGCACAGAAATTAAAATTTGTTTCTTTTTCTCTTGTTAATCTACCTTTTGTCAATTTTATTATTAGTCCAGCCACAGCATTCAAGAGGGGCCAAGGGGGAAATACCAACCTCCCCCCCAACAACTATCAGATAAAGACCATAAAATAAAAATGCTTGAAATGATTAAAAATGTAAAAATTAGGGTAAAAAAAAAAAAGACCGAAAAATAAGATGCTATGAAGAATAAACAAGCAGAAGTGATAAATAACCAAACAAAGCTATAAATGAAAAACGTAAGTCTTTGAAATTCAAAACACAGCAGGCAAATAGTAAATCTGTAATAGTAAACTCAAGTAGTAAATTATGCACAGCTAAAGAGAGAAACAGAGTGAACAAAGAGACAGACTGATGAAATTACCCTTAGCGCCTATAAAGAGATGGAAAATATGCAAAAGAGATTAAGAGATACGGAAGTTGGATCCTGCCATGCAAACATTAGCCAGCAAGCCACTGGAGCCTGGGCAATTTCTCCCTGTTGCCAACAGCAGTGGAAATGACTACATGGTCTACATTTGAATAAAGCTTTATAATTTATAAACAAAGCTTTAGAGGGTAATTCATATAATTTATTTGGCCTTTAAAAAAAAAATCCATGTGACAAAGATACAAGTATTAAAGGTGAAGAAATGGAAGCCCAGAAGGATCTGAGGGACCTGCACAAAATCACACAGCTCATCCGTGATGAAGCTCAAATCACAGAACCCAAGAGTCTTCCTTCTCTGCTCCATCCTCTCTTGACGAGTATTTCTTAATGAAAGCAAGCTGCTGTCTCTGTCTGTTTGGGTCGCTATAACAAAATACCACAAGCTGGCTAGCCTATACACACAACAGAAATTTACTTCTCACAGTTCTAGAGGCCGGGGGTCTGAGATCAGGCGGCCGGAATGGTAGGGTGAGGATCCTGTCCTGGTCCGCAAACTTCTCAGCCTCTTCACATACGTGGGAGGAACCAGAGCGCTCTCAGGCCTTTTCTTTAAGGACTTGAATCTCTCATTCATGAGGGCCCTGCTTTCATTATTTAATCACTTCCCAAAGGCCCCACCTCCTGATACCATCACACGGGGCATTAGGGTTACAACATGTGAATTTGGGGGCAGGAGGGACATCTGCAGATCAGAGCAGATGCCAACTGGGATGATAATGGAGGAAACTTTGCCAAGTTAACAGTCTCCACCGTGTGACGTTAACAAGAGCTTCAGGCTGGAGCCACAGAGCAACTTGTCCTTCCTCGGGTTTGACAGCGCCCTCTCTCTGCTCAGGCAGAACTAGCCTGCAGCTGCAGAGGATGAAAGACGGACTGGCTGGTGTGCAAAAAGGTGAATTGCTGGCTGCAGCCAGTTCTCAGAATGAACGCCTGCCACTCTGGACTTCATCATTTTGGGAGGGAGGGAAACAATACCTCTTTCGTTTCCTCTCTATTTTAGGGGACAATAAACTGGATGGGAACTATGTTGGGGTCAACTGCACAGGCAGGGCACAAGATGAGAAACATATTCTCAACCGTGGGTTGAAACCATAAGTCAACCACGGGTTACTGAAGCTCTCTGACCAAAGAACAACGGAAAATGAAATTCTTTGGGAGCGTGGGCTCTTTTTAAAAGGTCAAATATTTTCCCCCTAGAGACACAAAATGTTCTGGTGCTGTCATGTTCCTAAGAAGCCCTCACACACCCAACAGGCTTGAGTTCTATGCTCTGACATCCCAAATCTGTAAATTATTGGGATTCAACACACCTACCAGGTGGGATCTTAAATCTGATGAGGCTCTGGATTCATTAACCTTGGCAGAAGGAGCCTGGGCAAATCTGCTTGCAAAATAGCTGCTGTCTATTTTAATTCTCAAAAGGGCAAGGTAAGTAGAATGCAGATCTATGGGTCCTGCTCCAATGCATTCTTGGCAGGTTCAATCACCTTCTCAAGATGACCACGATCTTTTATCAAAGACAAGCGGCTGCTCCCAGAGTCGCAGGACAATCAGCAGCGAAGGGAAGTGATGTCCTCCAGACACTAAGCAAGCTTTGTTCCTCCCCTCTCTTGGGCATTTCTTGCTTCCCACCTCATATGGCCGTTATTCACCTACATGATCTACTTCTCCTGCTCTAAAAATGGGCCCCTGTTTTCGCCCCCTTGTGGGTCATCCGCGGCCCTTAACGATGCCTTTCCTTCAGTTAAGTGCTCTCTAAAGATTTGTTGGGTAGCGAATGAATAGATGGGTCCAATCAGGACACTCTTTCTTTGGTAACACTTCTGCTCCAAGAAGTCTTCTCTGAAAAGGGCCTCCGTGTGTATTCACAAGGGAGCAGCAGGGATTCGGGAAGCAGTGGCATGCAAGCCGCTAAGCAGTCATATTGATAAATAAGTTGTCCTTTTCGTTCTTGTTTCAGATTTGCAGCTTGAGCACGCTGGGTTCTCAGGAAGAATTCACGGGATGGTGCTTCAGCTGCTCTCTCCTTTTATCGTCTCGGATTGGAACAGAAGAGAACAGAAGGCACATTGTACACGTAGAAGGGGGGCTGTGAGTCAGAACAGGGGACGGAAGAATTCCTTCTCCACTCCACACGGTAGCAAGAGGACACTGCCCCTTTAGCTCAGCTCTGGATGGTGACTTAAAGAATCAATGGCCAGCAAATGCAGAGTATGGATTCAAAGCAGGAGAGGTGGGTCTAATGCAGCTACTGACAGTCACGAGCCTTGTGTTAAGAAAGAAAATGTTGGGGGGGAGGGGATAGCTCAGTGGTAGAGCATGTGCTTAGCATGCACAAGGTCCTGGGTTCAATCCTTAGTTCCTTCATCAAAATAAATAAAAAACAAATAAATAAATAAGTCTAATTAACTGCTCCCCCCTACAAAAGAAAGGAAGGAAGAAAGAAAGAAAATGACCCATGGGTGAATGCTGTCTCATGAGCAGTTCAAACCTCCAGTTCTGGTTTGTGAATTATAACAAAGACATGCTCATCTGATTGAACAGGACACTTCTACTTCTAGGAAACTGGCCCGGAAATATCCCTGTGTAATGAAATATACATTTAAGACTAATCACTATTGCACTTGTTGGAATAAAAAGAAAGAGAAAAAACGCAGTGTCCTTCAACAGGTCCCGATCAAAAGGTGCCAAGGACAGACAGACCTCCACCTGCTGTGCACTGCAGGAAGCCCAGCACCCAGAACCACTGCCGGCACACAGTAGGTGCTCAGGAAGTATTTGTCTACAAGGTGAATGGAGGGCATTCAACTGCTCAAAGGACTGAGGCAGAACTAAAGTCCAGCTATGATGGGTACGTGTCCTTGATGGATAGTAATACAAAAAAACAAGTTACAGAATAACGTGAATGACGTACCAAGAGTTTGGTACCTTGGAGGTGCCATCAAAATAATTGTTGGAAAACGTTTGCTGAATTTACGAAGAAGGTGTCACATGTGTTAGGGGTGCAGGTACACACTACACGCACGGGCACACATATCGGTAAATGCATAAAGGAAAGGTCTGGAAGGTTATATATAAATGGCTCAAAGGAAGGGAGTGAGATAAGGGACCTGCAGCTTTTATATCATTCTCCAATTTTTTTACAACAAATGTTTTTCTATTTTTGTACTTTCAACATTAAAAAAAAAAACTCAGCCTCTGAGAAAAATCTCCCTGTGCCAAGGCCCCTGCCCAGTAACTTGCATGAAGGGCAGTCGGCACACGCCGCTGGCCGGGTGCCGCTCCTTTCACGCCGCCCAGTAGGATGTGAGGCGAGGGATGAAGGAAAAATAGTTCCGAGGGCTCAGGTCCTGAACTCATGGCGAGTGAAGAGACTGGAGAAACCCTCAATACAGCCAGGGTTAGCTCGACAATGGGGAAGCTACTCCTGCCACCACATTACCCAAAACACGGTGGCTGATAAGGGCAATTGATCATTTTATTTCATCACTTTAAGGGACTGGGAAGATCATTCATAGGCACTGAACTCGCTCTCACGTTTAAAGGCCTTTAAATCAATTTTATTAGGTTAATTGATGATCTGTTCCATGCACTTTTGCTCTGCAATCTGCCATGTCCTATCAGGTTGACTGCAAGGCTCAACGTGGAGCTCTCGGCCCCTTATCCCTGCTGAAAGCCGGAAGCAGAGGGGGTGCAGCCGCCCTCCACGGGCCGCCGGCTTACAGGCTAAAGAAATGAGAGGCCATTTCATCCTTCACGGAGGAGCACAGTGCTTGAAATAGCATTGATAAGCCCTGACTTCAGGCTTTCAAACGGACTCATAAAAGTGTGACTTGGGCAGAAGACACGTGTAGTTTTCTCTCTCCTATTAAATGTCGTTAACCACTTGAGGTGCTCTAAAGCACAGAATTAGCAACGTTTATTCATTTAATGGCCAAGCCCCGATTTTGTCCTAGGCGTTATATATGGTAGCTTCCCAGGGCAGCCGGAACAATCACAAACGGAGGCGCTTACGTTAGAAATTTATCCGCTCAGAATTCTGCAGGCCAGAAGGTCAAAATCAAAACACAGGCAGGCCGCACCCCTTCCAAAGGCCCTGGGGAAGAATCTGTCCTTGCCTCTTCTGGTCTCCAGTGGCCCCAGAAGTTCCTTGGCCAGTGACTGCGTAACCCCTATCCCGGCCCTTTCTTCTGTGTCTGTGCCTCCTCCTCTTCTGTCTCTTATAAGGACACTTGCCATGGACTTCGGGCCCAACTGGATAACGCAGGCTGGGCTCATGGAGAAGTCTCAACCCATCACATATGCAAAGACCTGCCTCCTGTTCTACACAAGGTCATAATCACAGGTTCTGGGGAGCAGGATGTGGACACATCTTTTAGAGGGGGCACCATTCAATCCACTACCCTATGGCAGGCACCGCAGATACAGATACATAAGCCACAGTTCTCCCCATGGAAGAGTTCATGGTCAAATAACTATGATACAGCGTGCTATGAGATATAAAGGGTAGATGGAAATGACAGTCCTGAAGCTGGGAGGCTGATGTAGGAGAAAGCTGTAAAGAGGAGGAAGCAGGCACTAGGGTTGAGCCTTGAAGAATGAATAGGCCATCGCCTGGCAGACAGAGATGCTGAGAGATGAGAACGGGCACCCCAGGCAGCGGAAGGAGCACGGGTTTGTGGAGGGAGGAATGGAGGTTTGAATGTGCATGGTGTGTTCGGAGCATGTAGAGTACCCCAAGGGGACAGGAGCAGTGGGTCCTTGTCTGTGTGTCTTGGAGGAGGAGCCTGGAGATGGGGATGACTACATGGGGTCACCAGGTGATGATATGGTTCTTCCGAGTCTGCGTCTTGCCACGCTCTTGCCATCACTCAGCCTTTCAAGCGCAAACTCTTGCGTCAACCTGACCTGTATCTGTGTGCACCCTACTCTAATAAGGAACTCTTCAGGGCTGAAGGTCTGTCTTCCTTGCTTCCCCCTGAGCAATGAATGTATTGTACAAGGCCTGAGCTTCTGTGCCCAGCTGCTCCAGCTGTGCCTGGAGAAAGGGTGAGGCCCAGATGTGGGTGGGAGCCCCCCAAACGCAGAGTATGGGGTATAATCAGAAACCCCGGGGAACACGTCTGCTAATGACCGCCAGCTCGCTTAGCTGTCTCCGGGGAAAAGAGTTTAGTGGAAAGAGCAGTGAGTAAGGAACGCTGATAAACAGTCTCTCCTGTTATGAACAGTCACTGACGTCTGGTCTTTAATCTTTGATAGCTAAATACCCAAGCAGACCGATTGTTAAGACAGTCAGCTGGGTCATAAAATGAGTTGTTAGACTGAATTCATTGATTTTTATGACTAAACACGCTCCGATAATGGCCTGGCTGGGGTGTGACACAGACACTGCTTCAACGTGACTGCACAGAGTCAGAAATTCCAACGGTTGGAAATTAAACGCATTTATTTCTACAAATTAAATTGCCTTGGGGAAATCAGCCTCAGGTGCAGAAACACTTAATGTTTACCAACTAATATTCCAATTGCTAAGTAACCCCTGGCCGGGTCTTGACACTTGGCCCAGAAATGACATAAGCTGACAACATGCAGTCATGGCCACAGGGCCACAGATTTCATGCCCACCACTTTTCCTCCCACAGATGCTTGGTGCAGACTCTGGAGACAAAGACAGTGCGGTCATCAGCAGGCCACATGGCAGACGGAGCGTCACAGAGTGGGCTGCTCACTGTTGGTACAATCGTCTGTTGACAGAAGAACTCAGTGGTTCCAACAGAATTGCTATATGCTTTCACTTCACAGGTGAAAACGCCGAGACACGAAAGGGAATGTACTACAGTTTACTCAACTGCCCTTGTCTCCCTGCAGGTCTAATCCCATGTCCTCATCTGCCAGGGAGCATGAACTGGATCACATTTCAGAACAAAGAGACAGCAGACTAAGATCAGCGTGAGCTGGAGTCAGAGGTCAGTTAGCACCTGGCCAGCACCGCTCAGGCCGCCTTCTCATCACGTGCGAAGACGGAGAAAATAAAAGTCCGGTCATTCTAAAGCTTGGATTCTCAAGCTATTGCCAGGGTCTGGCCGACTAGCTACCAACCACAGGTCAAGAGGGCTGGATGGAGAAACACAACTCTGGCTTCTCTCTTGAAAACAAAGCATCCTTGCCCTCTTGAAGGATGATAAGAAAGCTATATGATGTTTCTCACCATCTTCCCATCGGCCCAAAGGCTCAAGGCTAGAGAAAGAGGGAAAAAAAAAAAAGCTGAGAAGCTTGGCTCCTACTGTTAGAGGACAAGACACTGGGTTGCACCATCCTCCCTCAGGAGGCTAAAACGCCCAGAAAATAACAGGCTGGAAATATGGCTGGAGGGAGCGCACTGTGTGCTGTATCACGGAAGCGCAGCGCTCCCAAGTGAGCAGGGATGGGAGAAGGTAGCACTGAGGTGACGAGATTCAACATGCAAAATGCATGCAGAGAAACCCCAAACCAACATGAGAAAGCAAATGTACAGAACCTGAGAGACACCCCCCACGCCGCCCAGGAACGGGGTAAAGATACGGTGCCACCCCAGCCCAGCAGAGGTTTATACATGAAGCTTCCAGACCTACACCTGTGATCCGTGTGCTTCCTTCTGCCTCTGGCTGCTAAGGATGGAAAACGGGCTTCGACTGCCAACTCAAGCCTAAGAGCATCAACTATTTTGCTCAGCATGTCTCCTGAGGATGCAAGTCTGTGGGCAGACATTGCCATGCGAGGCAAAGGGACTATCTTCCTGAAGTCTCCAAGAAACAGTACAGCTCTGAAATTATTGGCTACAGGAACCAGAAACTGAAGAAAAAAAAGAAGTTTGTCATCATCCACTGCCTTAGTCTCATGATCTTCCCTAATCTATCACCTAAGACTTTATACTTCCTATTTATTTTATGGATTCTGGCAGGGAAGATGGACATATTTGTTCCCTGACAGTTGAATAAATTCATGAGCTAGTCACTCATATTACCAACTCCCGTTGGTTCCTGCCTCAATTCTTTTGGGAAGAGTTCTAACTCATATGATGAAGATAAGTTCCTTTGGGTAATTCAAAATTTTATTAAGAAATACATTTCTAAATGTTTGGCCTGAGTGTTGGCTAAAAGAGAAACTCAAGCATCAACTACTCTGGTCCCTCACATGGGGGTGTGGGTGGAGGTGGGGGCACACACTCTGCCCAGTCGATTTCCAAAGATGAAGAACTTGGTACAACCTGGGCCAAAGGAAGAGACACAGAGGCGCTAGTAAGGCCATGGGGCTTTACTGGGAGAAACACAGAACCTGTAAAGAGGTGTAGCAAGAGGCAACTTCTCTTCCATGTGTATTTTGTTCATTTCTTCCTCCCCACCTGGGAGCAGCAAGCTCTGGAGGGTTGTGGACAGGAGCAGACCCAGGGAAAAGGAAACGCAGGTTCCACAGGGTTGACCCCAGAGCTTCAAGCTTTGCACGAGAGAGTCCCCAAGGCTTATCAGAGAGGAGACCAATTAGCAAAATAGGGCTGAGATCTCCGTGAAAGGGGCTGGCAGCCCCCTTGTGCATTTATTCCTTTGCACAGACCCCAGCTGAGGTGACTGTGGAAATTCACAGTCAAGACTTGGTTCTTTAGATCCAAATCAGCCAAGGAGACATCATCTGACCCGTGTGATTGAGCTCGGAAGGTGACAACGTCATTCATACACTGAGACAAATGCAAGTTTAAGAGAAGTGCTAACCCAAAGGCTCTCTTCAGGTGATTTCTCCAGCCTCCCTCAGCGCCAGGCCCAGCCTTCTCAACCCTGCACTGTGACACTGGGGCAGGAAGTCCCCAAATGGCATTTTCCAGACCCCTTTGTCTGATTATATTCTGATTAGATTTCTGATTAGATTCTGATTAAATTAGGTTATACAGATTATATGCACCATAAAATTAGACGCCTGCCAATGGGAGGCACTGGCAGGAGGCTGGAAGTCAGGAGGAAATAGCCCAGAATTTGTGAGGCTTAGATGTGTTGATACGTGGAAGGTACTTAGACCAGCGTCTGGCATCTAGTAAACTTGACAAGCCCGAGAGTCACGTCCCAAACCACAGGCTGTTGTTACTACTCTCACTTCATCTGCTACTGTTATTGAATTATCCATAATTCAATTGTGTCTATCTCCACGCTGTCTAATACAGTGGCCACTAGCCACCTGTAGCAATTTAAATTTTAATATAAATCAGTGAAAATAAAGGATTCAGTTGCTCAGTTGCACTGGTGACATTTCTAGGGCTCATGTGGCTACGCTGTTGGACAGTGCAGATACGGTGCATTTCCATCATCACAGAAAGCTCGCTTTGGACACTCACCTAGATCACTGTGTGCCCTGGAATCAACTAGAGAGCTTGTTAAAAAGAAACTCCTTTGCTCCTTCAAAAGATGCTGATTTAGGGGGCTTGCACAATCAGTGTTGATGACCGTGCCCCCTCAAGTGAGCTATGCGGATCTTCCCTGACCATGCTTTAAGAGCAACTGAGATGGGGAATGGGGTCTTTATCTCCTAACATGCCTCCAAAAAGGCTTTAAGAGATGTGTGTGTGTTACTTAGACAAACGCAAATACTGTTCTCTCACAACCGACCAGAATAGTAGAAGTCAAAATTTTAGAGATGACTCCAACTTAAAACAAAACCTCTATCGACCCACACGATCAGGAGCATATGAGCTGGGCTGAAGGGACAGCAGCCCTTGTCTTGTGACCTTCTTGTCACCTTCTCAGCAGGAGCCTGTCGTTACGTGACAGTTGACCAGGTAGGTAGGAGGAAGGATGAGTGGCCAAACGTGGCCTGGGCCACAAACTCATTACTTACTTGTTCCTGTTCAGCTGCCTCATCACAGAGCCCATTGTTGAGCAAACTCATCTACTCTGATGATCGCAATCAATCTCTATTTTTAAACAAAAGGACGTGTGCATCTTCTTGGTATTTATACTTCAGAAGCTTTCCATAGAAAAAGCCCAGGAGTCAAACTTAAACGGCACTTTGGTAACAATGAATTCTTGATTGCATAATTAGCTTTGCAAACACTAAAGTAAACACCACTAAAATGCACAGATTATTAATTACGGGGCTGTGCTGTAACACACGCCCTCCACCTTCCCGCTTACAGAGGAGACACGCGCCGCGTGCACAATCTGGTACTGAGTCAACAGACCACTCCATCCCTTTATGCAAAGAATCAAATAATAAGTGTTCTGGAGGCTCAGAGCTGGGAAGAGCTGTCTCGTGGAATGTGTCTGTACACAACTCACTAGCACCAAACAAGAGCCAGGGATTCCACCCCCCTCTCCCGGCCCCAACTGCTGGTGGGCCGTTTCATCTGCTGAAGCTTTATAACGCCATTTTATACGTAACCTTACATTTTATTTCACACTCAATCTTTTTTTTTTTTTTAATACATTTCACCTTACGTCACATGGTTTAAGTCTTATATGTCTGTGCTTTTCCTCTTAGACTCTTCACAACTTTTCTGCAAATAGGTGATTATAAATTTATCCATCCATCCACCCTTCCAGCCAAACTGTTCTTCCGTGCTGTGGGTGAGAGCTACCATTCGGTCACTAATTTCACTCTGATTTCCAATTCCCGCCTGAACACACTAGGGTTACAAAGGGAGACAGACTGTATTAATTGGACACAGCAGTTCATCTTCCCCCGACTCTGACCATGCTTTCCTGGGTAGCTCCCCACCTCGCTGACCATTCACTTGGTCGTATGATTGGCTTGGGCCCATGACATGTGAATGGAGGTGGCGTGGTTATGTTCAGACCAGATCCTCACGTGCCCTTGTGTGGTCTGGCTCTGACCGCCCCTGCCTCCTCTGTAAGAACAGCCTGTTCTACACAGGTACCACTCTTTGGCTTGGGTCCCTGAATGAGAAGATGGCAGAACAGATTCCCAGGCAACCCACAGCCCAGAAAAGAGTTACAGGGTTGCCTCCAACCTTTAGATGACATGTGACATGAGCAACAGTGACCTTTCGTTAGTGAGGCCACCAAGATTTAGGGTCACTGGTTATGCCACATAATGGAGCATAAGCGCTCTTCCTAATCGGCTTGTTGCCGACACAAAAGGACAAGACCGGAACGCGGGCCACAGCTGACGGGGCATCCCCGGCTGGGATCAGCTCCCGGGACACCAGGCCTGATATAAGGTCAGAGATACACGTGTGTTACACTTGCTTGAAACCTTCCAGCCAAGGAAACAGAAGTCTGTGACACAGAAGGAATTCCCAGACAATGAGGTGATACTCAAAGCTGCAACAATGAAGTCCAAGGACGCTCAGTAATCCTGTACCCCAGATGGCAAGGAGAGGTGTGAGCCCCCTGCCCTGTTCTGAGTCATTTTCAGCTCTCTGCCTAGATTACAGCTCCCCTGCAGAGGACTCTCAGGTCTGGCACGCCAGCCTTGAGTCCTTGGCCCCCCAAATGGAAGAGAATTCTGGTAAAGAACTTGGTTCAACAGTTATATTTCAAAAGTAAAGAAAAGATAAATACAGAAGGGGGATGGTGACAGGATGTGTGCGTGTGTGCGCGTGCGTGTGCATGCGTGGGTGCACACACGTGTGAGTATTAAAGGAGAAAATAAGGTCTCTTCTGATGAAATGCTAAGTTCCTTGTCTTGCTTTTCACTGCTGACATTTTGAGATCTTGCCACATTTTCAGATTTGCTACAGATGGCAAATATTTATTAACAAACCAACTATAAAATGAGCAGAGCGAGAAAAGACAGTGAAAAGTTTACACAAGCCTTGAAGTCAAGAGTAAAGAGAGCCTTCAGTGTCAGCCTGTGGAGGACAGGATAATAATCAGAGCAGAACTGAGGGAAATGGATTTCCACGTAGCCATGGCTTTGAAATCCCCAGCTGAAGAGCTCCCTTCAATTACATACCGGGAAACCTAATGACATTCTCGAAGGACTGATCCCACATAATCAGGGGTAAAACAGTAGTTCTTCACACTTAAGTGGTGGCGTTGGCGACGACTTTGGTCTAATTCTTCTCTTCTCTGGACTTGTATTGCTTAATGTCCTGTAGAATGGCTTTTCCACGGGATTTTTATATATCATACTGAACTTCCTTGAGCCCTTCCTTCCCCTTTCATATTTTACTAAAGGGGATTTTCACAGATGCTGAAAACTTCATTCATTCAGAGCTTAGTGACTACTTCCATCAACAATCATAATTATTACAACAACAATGCGTGGAACGTCTTTTGTGAACGATACACTGTGTTAGGTAGAGAGCCTTTTATAAGCAATACATTGTCCTCGATACAGGCTGGACGCAGAAATAAACAGGGCTAGATTCTACCTGAACATTCTAATGCAAGACTCTCACAGAACTCCAAGGTTGATGGAAGTGATAGGGATATAAAATTAAATAACTTGTTAAGCAAAGAAAATGATCGTTGCCATAGCAAGGTGCAGATGAAGGGGCCATGGAGAGACACTGAGTTTGGAGATGAAGGTGGACTTCATGGAGGAGGTGAACCTGAGAGGGCTGAGTCTGCTTCTGGCTGTTGGTAGTTGTGAGAAGAGCATTTGAAGCAGATGTAACCTTGTTATAAAGACACAGAAGCAGGGCAGCGTCTGGAAATGTTGACAGCGTGGTGTGACTCCAGTTTGCAACAGAACCCAAGACCTTGTGCGTGCTCAAGGCACACCACCACTGCGCTACACTTACCCCCTGCAGCAGAATATATTCTGCACTTCAAAATGAGAAGTTTTGCCTGGTCCCCTGGTTAGGTTCAACCAGTTTGTGAAGAACTGGCTGAAGATTCAGGAAAAGAAGTCAGCGTTAGAGAGACAGAGAGAGACAGAGAAAAGGAAATCAAAATGACCTAGGTCCTGTTTCTATTCCTGGCATCACATGGAAGCAGCTGTCAAATCAAACTCTTTTCTGGGAAAAAAGCCTAACATCCTACTAAAAGAAAAATCCAAATGAAGATGGAAAAGTGGGAACATTTTAGACTAAAAGAACTCGTGGCTGGCACTAAAAACATTTAAATAGGCAAGTCTGGCAATTATAATACAAGCAAAGGCAACTGTCAGTCTTATTCTTCAAAGCAATGATAGCTAATGTAAAAGTTAATAAACTGATAATAACTTAGGCATAAAACCTCAGATTTTATTAATAGAGAGAAAGAATGAAGCAGAGAAGACAGGGGACAGGAAAAATTTAAATGAGTTAAACCACCTTGTCTTATTTAGGAAGAAGTCAACCCCTAGGGGATTTCTTTTTGACTTTGGTCATTTAAAAATATAGGCTTCACCAGAAAGGGAAAGAAAAATATCGTATGATATCGTTTATATGTGGAATCTTTAAAAAAGGACACAAATGAACTACATCTACAAAACAGAAACAGACTTGCAAACATAGAGAACAAACTTACAGTTACCAGTGAGCAAAGGGGGTGGGAGGGGATAAATCGGGAGTTCGAAAATTGCATCTCTTGGGGAGAGATGGACATGTTAGCTATCTTGATTGTGATGGTAGGTTTATCTATCAAAATTCGTCAGACTGTACATCTGAAATATGTGCAGTTTCCTGTACAGGAATTATACCACAATAAAGATGTTAAAAAAAGACACAGGCGTCAAGTGTTTTTGCAAGTATAAACGAAAGTAATAGAACCAGAAGGAAAACTGTGTGTTTTCCAAATCACGGGAGAAGATAAAAACAAAGAAAGCACCCATCTGAGAAAAAGACAGGAAAAGAAAGCAAAGAGAATATGCACACAGAAGGTATACACCAGAACACAAAGGAAGGGCAATTATCACAGAGAGTTCAGGATCCTGTCCTAAAATGTAAATACTCTAACACTGAGATTAAAAACAAAATCCATCCATGTACCACTCCTAAGCAACGTGCTTAAAACAGAATGACCCAGAAAGGTTAAAAAGATGGGCAAAATTTATTGGGCAAAAAATAAATAAATAAATAAATAAACAGAAAGAAGGCAAGGCTGGCATCATTCATCTCAGAATGATGGACGTCAGTAACCCCCCGTAAATCAGAGACCTGCACTGAGGAGGCTCTCTCACCATTTTTCACAAGATGAAGACAGAGGAGTTTAATCTCAGGAACACAGTGACTTCCCTTTCTTGAACATCCTTCTCCAAAGGCAAGTACCAAATGTTTTAGGAAATCCATCTGGTCTACCATGGCTGCCTGCTCAGCCAGATGGAGACGGAGGTCATGTGTGGACTTTGGGTCGAGTTCTGCCAGAGCTCCGTGTACTGGGGACAGCCTAGACCAGTGGTCCTCAGACATGGGTGACATCAGAGTCACCTGGAGGATTTGCTGGGACCACCTCCAGAGTTTCTTAGTCACTAAGACTGGGGTAGGGGGAGCTGAGAACCTGCATTTCTAAGTTCCCAGGGGTGCTGATGGTACTGGTCCTGGCAGCAAACTTTGAGAACCACTGACTTAGATGATTTATTCCCCTACTGATCCAGATATCCCCAAGGAATCAGACAGATCCAAAAAAAAAAAAAAAAATACTGCCATGATTTACATCATAGAGTGTTTTGTCTATGTTTTCCTCTAGGAGTTTTAGAGTATCTGGACTTACACTTAGGTCTTTAATCCATTTTGAGTTTACTTTTGTATATGGCATAAGAGAATGTTCTCATTTCATTCTCCTACGTGGAGCTGTCCAGTTTTCCCAACACCCGTTATTGAAGAGACTGTCTTTTCTCCATTGTATGTTCTTGTCTCCTTTATCATAGATTAACTGACCGTAAGTGCATGGGTTTATTTTTAGGCTCTCTAGACTGCTTCGTTGAGCTGTGTGTCTATTCCTACATCAGTACCATACTGTTTGATTACTATAGCTTTGTAGTATTGTCTGATTCCGCCAACTCTGTTCTTCTCTCTCAAGATTATTTCGGCTATTTGGGGTCTTTTGTGTTTCCATACAAATTACAACCCCAGGTGAAACCAGATTCCGCCAGGTAGGAGGCCCAGGCTCTGTGACCGCCTCACTGGCCCGAGGAGAGGGCGAGTGTCAGAGAGGGGCAGTCAGTCCACACCAGCAGAGGCCCCCAGAGTCACCCGCATCACTGCAGAAAGGACGTGCGGAGTGTCTGCAGCTCAGAGCCGATGCTGCGCCAGGAACACACCAACCCCGTGGGCTTCTGGCATGCCCTGCTTTTTTCTCAGGGAGAAGACAAAGCCTGGTCCTGCGGCCCCAGGGTACTGTACACATTGCATTGCTCTGGAGCCAGCATGGAGGGAGAAGATGGAGCGTGGGATCCAGGAGCACTGGACTGAATGTCAGGAACACAGGTTTTATTCTCAACTTCCTCACTAGCTCAATGACCTTGGGCAAATCATTTACCATAGCTGTACTTTGGGTTCTTTGTTTGCAAAATGAGACATTTGGATGAGAAACTTCCCCGGGGCCCTTATGGTCTAATGTTCCATGACTCCTTCTAGAATCAAAACTTTAGGGGAAAAAAATTTCCCAGATTGTGGGAGTATTCACTCAACAGCTAACACTTCTAATACGGACCATCTGTTACAGTTTCAGCTATGTCATAAACACAACAATGCCATCAGCTGGTAATCTGCATCCTTCCCTTGCAACATGATTGATGAGATTCAACCTGCCATCACGCACACTGGGAAGAAACCATTTCCCAGCTGGCCAGTGCAGTGACGCATGTTGGGCTCGGAGCCTGACATGAGAAGTCCAAGAGGAAGAGGGTGGAGGAGCCTAAGTAAGCAGCAGGCCCAGAGCTGAGTTCAGCCACTGTGGTCTGAATGAACTGCCGTCCTCATCCACTGGGGGCAGAAAAGCCGCCATGATGGCACCAGGGTTCCAAGGACTTCCATGGAGAGGGCGTGGGCAGCAGCAGTTAATACAAAGATGGGGTCCCAGGCAGACCCTGGAAATCTGTGGCCCAGACCCCCGGGGAAAGATGACCAGGGGCTGAAGGAGGTTCCCTGGGCAGGTGAGGAAGAATTGGGCAGGAGGCAGCCTTTGTTTTGGGCAGACTTGACTGCTCTGGCCACGTGGGGACAGGTGTGCTAAGCCTGGCCTTTGGCTCACTAGCACACAGACGCAGAAGTAAATGCATGTCAGCCCTAGAACTGCCTTCAGAAAGACAGCGGGCATCTGTCGGGCACCGACAGCCACAGCTCTGTTGTGCCACAAAAAGGTATGTGTAACTTTCTGGACTCTCGGCCCCTACTAAACACACACACACACACACACATCCAGAATCATCAGGCTGTCCATGGCCCTCAGGAATCTCCCACCCCCAGCTTTTGCTCCCCCCCACCTACCTGGAGATCAGCCTTGCACTTCAGAAAATGCCCCAAGATGCCACTGACCCCTTAGCAGAGTTGACTGTAGGTTCCATGGGGAAACACAGGGGACTGACATCATTCACCACTCAGCACAACTTAATCCAAACCATCCACTGGCTGTCCCTGTTCATTCTTTCCCAGTCTCACTTCCTGATGCTCATTTTCCTGGATTCCTGGATCCCACACCCCATCTTCTTCTTCCATGCTGGCTCCAGACTCCTAACCCCACCCCTTGTCCAGTAATCTTTCCAGGAATCACACTGACCAAGAATAAAATAGTCAACCTACTGGCATCGGGATCAAGGGCAAGGCCAGGTGGCCCCCTCCCCGGACCTACCTTTCCCATCAGGCACTTCACATCACCATCCTGCTCCCTACCTCCTTGCCTCTGCTGGTCCCTCTGCCCTATGTCCCATCCTACTTCCTTCTAGCACCACTTTCTTAGGAAGAGGTCTGGAGAGCTCACATGGGATGGGAGGTTCCCCAACTCTAGGTCCTCATGGGACCCTGGGCATAAATCCGCCGTAGTCTAACCTCACTATATTGTAATTACCTGTCTCCCCCATGGACTGTGAACTCTTTGGAGGGCCGGGGCTGCATCTTACTGACGGCTCAGAGCCTCGTATGAAGCCCAGCACATCGTAAGTGCTTGATAAATGTTCACTGAATGAATGCGCACTGCTCCTTCCTGGTTAGGTTAACAGCCCCAGTTCATTTCCGCCCCTCCCTCCTCTCCACCCCACCCCTTCTGCACCCATGCTTGCACGGCAGCTACACACCTCTCCTCAGAAAACTAACTGCCCAACCCCCTTTTGATGACACTTCTCCATTTGTCATAGCCCCTGAGCTGACTTAACTGCTTCCTCCCGGCTTTTTCTGCTCTGAAGGCACCCCTCCCTGATGCAAACACTTTAACTTGGAAAATAGAAATGTTTCCTGAACGTTCTCCACCATGACTTTGAAGGACCCCTGTGACTTCTTGCAGGGGAGGAACGATGTCTTTCTCCTCTCAGTGTCTTCCAGGACATCTGGCAGAGCGTGCGGTTATGAAATGAATGAATGGGAGAATAAATGGGTGAACTGGCCAACACAGATTACACCATGGACCTAATCCAAGTGAGGGACCGGGAAAAAACAGGCACGTACTGGAACCCAGAGAATCTTCCAGTTTCCTTCCAGGCAGAAGGTTTTCATCTTGCCTGGCAGTGGACTTCTAGAAATATGTGTTGTTCAGAACATCCATCTTTTCTCCTTCCGCCCAAGGGGCAGTGTGACAGCCCATGCAAATCATGTTTGGAGGAAAGCTGCCATTTTGGGGAGCTTTATAGCTCTTCTGAAGCTTCCTGGTGCCTCAGTGACCGAGAAGACTTCCTGGAAATAACAATTTCAAGCCATATTGATTCGAGTAGCACATGCTGGATGTGGTGCTTGGGTGACTAAATCTCACGGCTTATGTAGGACTTTGGGAAACGCCACAATCAAGCAGAGCACGTTGGGACGACTTGAAGTGATGGCAAGTCACCCAACCAGGGCTCCTCGGGGAGGACAATTTCAGGGTTAGAACTTGGATCCCAAAGGAAAGGCCAGTGAAAGTGACGATGTGAAGATCAAGTAATCACCTTCTTCAGAAACCGAGGGAAACAAACAGGCAGGAAATAAGAAAGAAGACACGTGGTTGGGAGTTACGAGCGAACATCCTTGCATATCATTTCTATTTTTATAAACTAGATCAGATCATTCACGCCCCTGCAGAAAACCCTCTAAAGGCTTCTACTTGAGCTAAGAATAAATCGCTCCCTGCTTGCCCTGGCAGAGAAGGCAGGCCTGGTCCCCCTCGATGACTCCTCTGCTCCCCCAACTGGCTCCAGGCTCTGCCCATCCTTGAGTTCCCACGAGGGGCCAAGCGCTCTCTCTCCACTGGGGGGCCCTTCATACACTGCGCCCCGGGGGATGAGAACTCCTGGTCCCAACGCTCTCCCTGTGGCTGGTCCTCCTGCCCATCCCTGCAGCAGTCCCCGTGTCACACTCACGTCACCCATTCAGTCTCCCACAGAACATGCATCCCAGGATCAGGCTTTCTGTTTTCATTTGCTCGGGGCTGGCTGCCTGCAGGACTCTCCTCGCTGTCCTCTGTCAGCGCCGTGAAAAGAGCAGGGGTCTCTGAATCATTCACCACGGAGATCCCTAAACCAAGAACAGCCCCCTTTATCCACGGTTCCGCTGTCTGAGCTTTAAATTACCCGCGGTCAGTCACAATCACGTCTGAAAATATTATGTGGAAAGTTCCAGAAGTAAACAGTCTGTCAGTTTTAAATGGCACGCTGTCCCATTCCATCCAGCCTGGGAGGTGACTCATCCCTTTCTCTGGCGTATCCTTCCCGTCCCGGCTGTCAGAGGCACTGTCGGGGAATCACAGTGCTTGAATTCCAGCGACCCTTATTTTACTTAATAACAGCCCCGAAGCACGGGAGGAGTGACGCTGGCAGTACGGATGTGCCCAAGAGAAGCCGCAAAGTGCTTTCTTTAAGGGAAAAGGTGACATTTCTCAGCTTAGTAACAAAAGGAAGGAAAAAAATCCTATGCTGAGGTTGCTAAGATCTGTGGTAACAGGGAATCTTCTACCCATGAAATTGTGAAGAAGGAAAAGAAATTCGTGCCAGTTCTGCTGTCACATTTCAAACTGCAAAAGTTATGGCCACAGTGCGTGAGAAGTGGTCAAGGTCGAAAAGGCACTGAATGTCTACAATAAGGTATTTTGAGAGAGAGAACCCACGTTCACACAACTTTTATTACATTGCATTATTATAATTGTCCTGTTTTATTATTGGTTATTGTTGTTAATCTCTTGCTGTAATTACTTTATAAATTAAGCTTTATCACAGGTATGCATGTATAGGAAAAAAAAGAGTCTGTGAGGTTTGGTACCGGCCACTGTCTCAAGCATCCACTGAAGTTCTTGGCATGTATGCCCCACGGAGAAGGGGAGACCATTGTAGTTGCAGCCAATAAATATTTTTTATCAAATGACTGACCTTCATTATCCTACATGACTCTTAAGTCTTACATAGAGTAATATCTAATCTAATAGGAAAGCCAACAATCACAAGCTGAAATGAGAATGTAACAAAATGGATGGGAAAAAGGACACTGTGAAGTTGCATCATTCCTGAAACAGCTGCACAGGAACATCAGTAAGATGGGCAGACAAGCAGGGGAAGCAGTGGTCCCTTCCTGAGGTCTTTGACATCCCTACATAATAGTCAGTAGCTCCCGGGGTGAATTCAGGCTCGGGAACAGTGACACCAGGAGAACATAGATGTTGGCCAAGAGGACTCTCATCCCAGGTGGCCGAGGAAACCCCACTGGGGCACCGTGAACTCCGAGCTTGAAGAAACCAAGCGTGAGGCTGGGCGGCGGGTGTAGCTTCCAGCTAGAACAACGGCCATGCTGGAACTTTAGGGAATGTTCCTAGGAAGATCAGCCTCAAAAGACCCTATCACCAGCCCTGATGAGGTCCTTCCTAAACCACGGAGCACAATGGTGAAGATGAAAGGCACAGAGAAACGGGGTCATGTAGCTTGTTGTACAAGGTTCGGCAGGAGGTGGATGGTGACATCTACCCAGGACTCCCTTCACCAACCTGGGGGTCTCCTGGCCTGGGAAGGGTCAGTGGGAGAAGAGATGTGCACTCCTGGGGGATGTCAACTCCAGCGGCTCACCGGCTAATAAGACATTTCTCTCTTTACATCCTTTGCAAACGAACCACAGTGTGCATGGTCAAGATCCAGGGGGAGGAGTCCCACTGTCCAACTGAAGCTGACCAAAGCAAGCAATTTAAATCTGGCGACTACAAACCAAGGTGTCTGGATTTCGATCTGTGGAGAAGGGGACAGAGGCAGAGCAAGGCTGAGCAAGGTAACAACAGGATGAGAGCGTGTTTCAGAAAGGTTAGCATCGGGGAGGGAGGGTGGACAGGTGTAAGACGGAAGGTGATGGGTCAGTTTGCCAAAAGACAGGGACAGGGTGAGCATCTGATGAGGGCGCAGGTGGAGGAGAGGGGACGGATGGTGGAGATTTACTACAGCAGAGCCAAAGGACCCAGTGCCTCACCTCTGATAGCAAGACCTCCAGTCCCCAGAAGGACGGAACAGTGTTTATCAGCTCAAAAAGCTCCTACCTTTCACCTGGCTAATGCCTCCCCATTGAGGTTAGATCAGGATGCCTTCCCCTGATCACTCCCTGCCGGGTTAGGGACCATTCATTCCCACATGACCCCTAATGCCTTTTAGGGGCAATAACACCAATCACATCATCACTTCTTATATTTGACTCATCAGTTTTTTCCCAACCAGACCTTAAGCTCTTTAGGGTAAGGGCACCCCATCTGTCTTAGAAATAACTGCACCCACAGGCCTAGAGTCCAGAAAGTTTTCAGTCCATGTCAATGTCTCTTACCAGAATTTTCCTACGTGGTTTTTTCTCTTTAGGAAAAATGATAACTAATACCAGAGGAAAAAGAAGGCTAGCCGGAGGGAGACTGCCCAGGAGGGGGTCACTGTCGAAGCTGGGTGACGAGTGCCCAGAGGTGCTGTACTGTTCTCTCTACTTTTGTAAATGCTTGAAATTTTCCACAATAAAAAGCTAAAAATAATAATAATAAAAAAACCAACTGAAATCGCCAGGGGAAGAATAAAAGATTCAGAACTCCATCCCTGAAAAGACGACTCAGACTTTAGTTACAACAGACCATCCTTGAAGAGCTAGGCAAACAGCCGACTCAATCCGGGAACACAGAGACGGCTGTTTGCGAAACTTAATTGCCATTCTAATGTGTTTTAATTGCCTAGAAATGTCATTTTATGTAGCGCTTCAGTTTCCATTTGCCATTTCGGCAAATTGCAGAGCTCAAAAAGAGGCCAGGTTGCAGCTAAGGAGTCTTGGTGCATTTGACAAGTGAAATAATTCCCTTGACAGGCGGCCGGGGCCTCGGGCCTGTTTGTCCCCACGTGTCCCCTCTGCCACTCCGCACCCTCACCACACCCACACACACACACACACCCACACACACACACACACCCACACAGAGCCAATTCCGTATCTGGCTGTGGGAAGAGAGAGAGACGCCCAGGGCAGCACCCAGCACAGCGCACGACCAGGCTAACAGGGGCACAGCGGGTGGACCACTTCCCAGGTGGTGCAGCTGACAGCCTGGAAGGCATCCCCAGCCGCAAGCATCTCTCACCCCTGTCTACGAAGCGGCCTGGCACAGGGAAACGGAGCAGGCGGAAGAGCGAAGCTGCCCTCTGCACATCTGGGCAGTGACCCAAGCAGGCATCTTCTCCAAGGGTAGCCCCCTGAAAGGCTGGTGTCGAGCCTGCAGGCCTTTGGTGAGGCCCAGGCAGCCAGGCTGACCTAGGTGCTGTCCACACAGGACTAGAAGAGAACTAGAAAAACCACCCCCGCCCCCACGCTACTTCTCACTGTCACATCCCATTACAGTTGGGCAAGGAGGGGTGACCTCAGTGATGCCGGGAGACGGAGCCCATTAGTTGTATACTGACATAGAGCCAGTGTACGGAAACCAACTCTACTGCAGGTAAAATAAAAATTTAAATTAAAAAATACACCAATTATATCTCAATAAAAATACATTTAAAAAGAAAAAAGAATTCCTTTCCATCCAGGCAGGTGGGACATGCGTCCTAGGAGTACAGGGGTATGTGGCAGTGACTACCAGAAAAATCTAACAGAAGCAGGATGCTGGGATGTCTGACAAGAGAAGGGAACCCTGGCTACTCCAAGCAACAGCGTCAGATAAGTCTACTGAGGGTGGCAGGTGGGACTGCCACACATGGTGGTGCAGGTTGTGCACTGCCCAAATTCAGGGGGCACCATCATAGATTTGTATATTCATTATGATGGTTTTCCAGCAGATGGCAGTAAAGTGTCTTATGCCTTTTCCTAATTTGCACAAAGTGTTGTTTGGGCTGGCAAGGATGTCAGTGACATGTCATGGGACTGGAGTTCAATGGCTGGATGAAGGCCAGGTAGGGCTGGAGAAGGCTAACAGGAATCCAATGCTAAAGGGATGGATTCCTAGGCAAATGGACCAGGTCTCAAGAGGAGGTCAGATCTGGTGGCATCTCTGCTTAACGCTCTTCAAGGCTTCTATCACTTTTGGAATAAAATCCAAACACTTCATGTTCACCAAGAGTCTGGATCATGCTCCCACCCTCTCACCCCACTTCATCAAGGCCCCCACCCATCACGAGTCCCCTCCAGGCCCTCAGGCTTCCTATCTGATCCTTGCAAACTCCAAGCCTATTCCTGCGTCCCTCCTCCTGTTTGCCTGTGGATGCTCCTCCCCAGAACTCTATTCAGCTTTCAGTCTCCTCCCTCAGGTCCCAGAGCAGAGACACATGCCATCCTTTCTAAAGCCATGATCCCACCCACCTTGGAAGAGGCTGCAGTAAATGGGATGAACATGATAAGGAGAATCTTTTCACAACAGTGTTCCTAGATCTTGGAAGAAGTACCATTTAATGGAAGGAAGCCAGCAAGATGCTTGGATGGGAAGAGGACCACAGGCAGCATGGAGAATCAGCATGGTGAGCAGATGCTGTCAGACCTCAGCCCATAGCCCGGAGCATCCCTGCCCCACCTCCTGAGGTCTTCAGCTTCCAGGCCTCTCTGTCTGGGGGTGTCCTGTGTCCTCTGGGGGGACATGAGCTAGCCTGTGAGCCTGCACTCTGGGCAGGCAGGATGTGCCAGAGAATCAGCACTGAAGAGTGACCCAAGTGATGGAGGACAGAATTTTGGTGAACAAAACCCCCAGTGTTAAGCAAATCTATAGAGACAGAAAGTAGGCTAGTGGTGGTCTACAGTTGATGGTGATGATCAGTGCACAGCTCTGTGAATACACCAAAAGCCAGTGACTTGTACACTTTAAATGGGAGAACTGTATGGCATATGAATTACATCTCAATAAAGCTCTTTTGAAAAAAAGACTCCAGGTCCTCTTTTCCTGGAAAAACGCGGACTGTGTTCCATGCAGGCTCTCCAGGGTCCCGCAAGGCTGCGCCCCGCCACTCCCAGCAGTGGCTCCCTCCTTAAAGCCCCCTGCATTGCTTTGCTTCCCTTCCACCGTGCTTTCTGGAATCTCCCCCCGAATAAATCACTTCCTCAGATCCTAGCCTCAGGGCCTCTGGGGGGGCACCCTCCACTAAGACACAGGCTCTGGTTTGAATCCTAGCTCTGCCGCGAACTTACTAGCTTTGAGCAAGTTTAAGGCTCAGGGAAGACAAGAATTTCCTTAGCTACAAAACGGAGGTAATTACACCCACTTCATAAACATTCTTGTGAAGATTGAATAAGACAGCAAATATAAACACCCAGAATAGTGCCAAGCACGAGAACTAACAGAGGTAGGAGTCAGTGGAGCGGATGGGCGAGGGGCTGGAAGATAACCCAGGTGAGAGGCTGTCTGCACACACACGTACGCACTCAATACACACACGATGGCGTCCATGGTCTTTTCCAGGGAACTTCTGATGCTCTGGAGGCAGCGCCTGGGTCTGAAGCTTGTCATGGGGGAAGGACAATGGTCCTCCGGAGGGCAGTGAGGCAGGAAGACTCTGACATGTCCTGCTACAGGTTCCTAATCTGCAAAACCAGGACTGTATCCCCGAGCCGGGCAAGGCTGGGGACCAGCTCATCAGATGGTCCAGCACAGGCAGGGGCCAGGAACAGTCACCTAAACCAAGGACAGAAGCTCCACCGAAATACCAGGGCTCAGCTGACCTGCCAGAAAAGGGCTGTGTGTGCTCTCCTCTCTGGTTTTTCATGGCTGCTCCGACTTTGAAGAAGACAAAAAAGCGGGCAAACACTCTCACTATTTCATGTCCCTGTCTTAAACAGCCAATGGGAAACCGCGCAGTGCCACAGATGCAAATCCAGGACCAGCAGTTTCTGCTTGATGAATTGCTGTAATGTTCCCAAGTCGCCAAAGCCCAGACCCAGAATTAGCTGGCTTACCATGATTGCAACAAGGACAGAAGATGCCTTTTTCAAATATGCTGACGAATGTCACACCCCTGTGGTCTTCATTTAGATTTCATTTCTTTTTCCCGTGCTTGGAAACAAGGTCCCCAGCTCTACCAATCACCCGAGGCAAAGAAGCAAAGCGGAGGAAAGGTGAAGTCTGGGACCCTTGCAAATCCAACACCTCAGTGCCTGACAGCTCAGCCCTATCTCATTAGGACAAGGAAACCTGGGCACGATTAGAATGAGGCGGCTTAATTTCTTTGGGGTGGACTAGTGCGGCTTAAAATAGTTAATATTTTGTTTTATTTTCATTGACTTGTCTAATAATGCAGAAAATATCCTTCTCAGGCATTGAACAAAGGAGATTATCCTGTCACACAAGCTTAGCAAAGCCTGTGAGCTGAATGCTGATCCCAGGTGTGTGGGACCTGAAATCCCTCTGCTTAAAACAATTAGGCTGATCCTGGAGGGGACGCTTCCTTTCCCTCCCTCGCCCTCCACCCTTCTTCAAACACTTCCCAGCCGCATTGACCTGCATCGTGGCTCCTTTCCTCCTGTGGGGAGATGTGCAGTGTTCTGGATTACCCTTTTGTCTCGCAGGTAATACACAGGTAATCAGAAGATGCAAATTACTACTGCATTAAGGGGACACGGCTGGACAGGCAAGCATCACACTGGCTCAGGGACCCAGCTGTGTCCACAGACACAAGCCGGTTTATTTTCTCTGTGTTTCAAGGCAGATCACAAAAAAATTCAGACTTGAGGGTCAGAAGGGACTGTGGGTGAGTGTTTACCTCCAGGCAGCAATTCTAGCAGAAGCATCTTAAAATTATTCCTCGCCTATGACAAGGTTTTCTCCCAAAACACCTAGGTTGCGTACATAAACACTAGGTGTTTTTCATCACTTTGACTGAATTTCATTTTCACTGTATAAAAACATAAGTTATCAAAATAAGTTCAGGATCAAAACTGTGTGTCCAGGAAGGGGAGGGGGTGGGGCTAAACTCAAATCTTCTGGTGCATCAAATGTGCCTTTTGAAGCCTTCCTTCTATAACCCAGCTGGTGTGTCCTCCTGTTTGGTTTCGATTCTTGGTTTTGCTTTACCCAAGAGGCAGAAAGAAAAAAACTGGAGCAACAGAGCCTGAGGCTTCCACATTTTAGATATATATCATGCTTATTAAGCTGCTAAGAGAAATGCTGGCAAAAGTAATCCCTTCTTTCTGTCTTCACATTTTTTGATAAGTTCTCTGAGAATAGGCACCTATAGAGGGCCTTCAAGGGGCTTGTACTCAGGAGGAAAATATAATCAAATAATCACACAATTAACTGAGAACTACTGTGTTGGACACAGAAGGAGAGGCACGTGCTAAGAGTGTATAATGGAAGAATCTGATCTCATCCGGAGAGTCTGGCAGGTTCTCCAGAGGAGTTGACTTATGAGAGATGAGAAGGAATTAACTGATGGAGGAGGGCAGAGAAGACATCCTAGCAGCAGGACTAACGTGTGCAAAGGTCCTGTGGCAGGGGGCCATGTGGCAGGAGGAAGAGGAGGAGGACTGGTGGAGGTGAGAACAAAGCGAGGGAAAAAATTGTTCCAGCCTGTGCTGGAGAGAGAGTGCCAACCAGAGCACCCAGGCTTGGGGATCCAACTAAAGGATTAGACCTCTAATCCTAAATGCCAAAGGAAGCCACTGCATTATCTAGTGTGTGAGCACTCAAGCCTGTGGGGCGTGAATCAATTTGTATTTTGACCAAAACCCTGGGATTGCGATAGAAAGAAGGGAATGTCAGGAGGGGAAGAAGGGAAACCAGTCCAAAGGTTACCGCAGAGATGCAAGTAAAAGATGCAACAGCTGGGTCTACAGTGGCACCGTGGCTGAGAAAAGGAGAGGCCAGAGAGGGATTCAGGACACAGCACTAAGAGCTGAACGGGATACGGAAGGTGAGGGACAGGAGGTGTTGTGGATGATGGTCCTGGCCGAGTAACTAACGGCACAGGACAAGTCACTTTCCCTTTTGGCCAAAAGCACCTTGCGCTCTCTTGGGTTTCCTCCTCGCTCGTGGGTGAATCCTCCTCTACATGCAGGTGTCCCCAGCACTCTGTGTGCGGTTTCTTTCCTACTTTTCTCTCTGTGCAACTACCCATCTTCTCTAGGTGACCTTCTCAGCCTCACAGGTTTAAATAATGACACTGAGCCCCCAAATGTCTCACGCCAGCCCTGATTTCTGCAGACTCATCTATCTAGCCGCCTACTCAGCATGTCCCCGTGAACGTCCAATAGGTCTCTCAGATTTAACGTAGCCAAAATAAAACTCGTAAGTCACCTCCCCAACCAAGTTCCTGCTGCCTCAGGAAACAGCACCACCATCCTCCATCCTACGGCTCAGGCTGAGGCTCCAGAAATCCTCCTCAATTCTTCTCCTGTCCTCATCCCCCACACTTAATGCATCCACAAATTCTACTGACTGGAATTCAGGATGCAGGAAAAAGGAAGATCTAAGAAAGAAATGCCATTTCATTAAATGGTAATGAACTCGGACATGAGGCTTAGAGATGAAAAAATAACGCCACACTGTCTCCCTGCCTTCAGATCCTCCTAAGAATATACTTCTGCCAGAAGAGTTGCTATGGAGATGTGCAAAGTATTCCGAAGTCCTGCAGGTCATCCTTACAGGTAGAGTTGGCACTGTGCGGATTTCAAAGAAAATATCAACAGATGCTCTTAGCATCAAATGTCACCGTGTCCTCAAAGATAGCTTAACGCAGAGGTTTTTGCATACTGAACCACAGAATCTCAGGGTTAGGAGGGACCTTAAATGTCATCTGTTTCAACCCTACGCATCTCTTTGATGCAGTTATCTGGTTCCTGCCGGAACATCCATCTCCAGGGTTTTCTGAGGCAGCTGAATAGTTCATTCGTCGCTGCTTCACAACTGCATCTATGGGTCCTCTGCCCCCAGCCTCCGCCAGATCCCAGATCCTGCTTCCGGTCATCTTGACTGTGGGCAGATGTACACCCCCCACCCCGTACACCCCATTCTCTCTTGCACTCCCAAGTCCCCTAACTCCGACATTTCAATTCCTGGCTCACAAATCCAAATGCCACTCACTGACACCACCTCCGTGGCTACACATTCACCTTCTCTGTATTTTCCTTCATCTTGATCATACAGCTCCTTCCCGCTTGCATATTACAAAAGTAAATGTAGATTCGTTGTAAAAAATTTGGCAAACACAAGTAAGGATATTTTGAAATGGCAGTCACCCATCCCCCACCTGCAGGGATAACCTCTGTCCCCACTGTGGGCCGTCGCATCAGAGTTCTTTGCTGGCACAGATCCGAGGCGTGATCACACGTGCAGGCGTGCACACGCATGCTCTTGAAGTAGCATCGGGCTGTACGGTCTGCTTTGCAAACTGCCTTTTACACAGGCTAACAGGATACTGTGGGTGTTCTTTCCCGTGGCCCCAGCCATCTGTAGGACAGATCACTGCAAAGAGCACCCGGGTTCCCAAGGCAAGCTGTTCCTGCCGGAGTCCCACAGATGGTGTCCCTGTCACTCCTGGCCTTGCCACGCTTGCATCTGCAGCAGTGAAGGCAGGCGTGGGAAGCAGCCATGGATGCCACTGACCTTGGCCAGCTGTGTGCAGCATTTGGAGGCTGTGCTCCAGGAAAACGGCACACTTTCCAAAGGGCATGGAGGGTCCACACGTAACACAGGCCGAACTGCCCCCCTCGCCCAGATGCATATGAGTCCTTATCCTCATACTTCAGAATGTGACTGTGCTTGGAGACAGGTCTATAAAGGCGTAATTAAGTTAAAGTGAGGCCATTAGGCTGGGCCCTGATCCAGTCTGACTGGTGTCCTTGTAAGAAGAGGAAATGTGGACACAGAGACACACAGAGGAAAGATCATGTGAAGACAGGGGGAGAAGACGGCTGTCTGCAGACAAAGGAGAGAGGCCGCAGAAGGAACCGATTCTGCAGACACCTTCACCGCAAACCTCTAATCTCCACAGCCGGGGGAACATAACTCTCCATTGTCTGAGCCGCCCAGTCTGTGGTAGCTTGTGATGCAAACCTGAGCCAACTAGCCCGGGGGTGAAGTCAACTCTCCGGGGAGAGAAGCACAACATGACTTGTTTATCGAGTCCCTGCTCCCAGTTCGAAGACACGGGTCCAAATTCCCCTCCTGGGACAAATGTCGTCACCTTCAGTGACTGAGACTCAGATGCGTCCAGCTGAGAACCTGATCTTCCTTGCTCTCGCTGGACCCCAGGGCGGCTAGAAGGGCCTGGAACAGGAAGGAGGGCATTGTCTGAAATGCCTTCTTCCTCGATCCTCTGAGGTTGGGCCTCGGGAGCAGGAGGGACAGGGAGGAGGGGTGGGGCAGTGTTGGGGGGGTGGAGATGGTCTTATTTCATGGGGGATGTCGGTGCTGGGAGGGGGCTCTGTGGTGGCTGTGGCTGCCTTTGGTTCCAGCTATGGCTCGTGGCTTTACCAACGCGGTTACCACTAAACAGCTGTGTGGCATGCAGGTTTTCTGGGAGATGCTCTGCTCTAGTGCTAATGCTCCCTGCCCCCTCCAGAGGGAGGCCGCCTCGTCTCCCGCTGGCTTCATCAGGGCTCCTTCGTGCCACCTGCAGCCACCTGGACACTCCTGAGTGCCCGCCCACCTCTGGGCCGCCCCCTCCAGCCCAGGGAGCTGCTGTCATCACCTTGCGTGTGCTTCCAAGAATATGGGGGGACCAGGAAGGAGTTTTCTCTCTTCTTTGATTTCCAAGAACACCACACGTGGTCCCTTCAGCCCCGGTGGCACTTGCAGGTCACTGGGCTTGCCTTTTTTTTTTTTTTTAAACCATTCTGTAGACCAAAAATGGACATTCCTGGAACCCTCTCCGCGCTACCCTGCTGCCTCCTACACATTTGCAGAGAGGAGGGGAAGGGGGTCACAATCTGCAGCAGAAGCATTATTTCCAGTTCAAGCAGAGAATGCACCAGCCTCCGCACACGTGCGCCGCACATCCTCTGGTTACAGGGGCTGCGCCAAGACACAGCACTCCCTGCCCAGGCCCGGTCAGGATTCAGCGGTTAGGGCCCAGGTCCCCTGGCCCCCGAAGCCTCTCTCTTCTGCTCCACCAGGAAAGGGCCGCCATCGGCCACCTATTACCTGATGCCTTAGTGAAAACACCGTGGACTGGGACGCTGGCTCCTAGCAAGGCCCCGAAAGTAAGAGCCAAAGGACCAACGGTTTCACAGCTGCCAAGGTTGGAAGGTTCTAGCACAGGACGCACTGCAGGAGACTGGGTGTAAGCGAGGTGGCTGTGTGCTGGGGAAGAGGACCTACAACAGGCCCAGGTACCCCTGGAGCACAGACACGCACCCAGCTCCCACTTATAGAAGAAAGATCTCGGTGCAGCTTCCTCTAGGGCAGTGCTTCTCAAAGCCTGGCTCCCGGACCAGTGGTATCAGTATCATCCAGAAACTTGTTGGAAATCCTTAGGGCTTCCCTAAACCTAATGAGTTGGAAAATCTGAGTGGGACTCAGTAATCTGTGCTTGAACTAGTCCTCTGCACAGCTGGTCTGGGCCGTCTGCTCCGATGGCATCAAGATGGTGCCGGGGACCTGCCACCAAGTCCGCTCCACCTAAGGCCACTTCCACCCAGCGGACCTGCCTGGGCTGGTAACAGAACCCCGCCTCTCCCCTGGCACAGATAGGAGATTAATTTACTAGGGTGTGTGGCTGCCTTAAATCTTTTCCAGAACAAGGCAGGGAACAAACATATAAATAATGCTGCCAGCTTCGTGGGCCATCATGGCCCTCACTACAAATCATAAGCTGTAAAACGCAACTGGTGGAGAGAAGCCGTCTTGACAGCCTCTGACATTCCCCGCCTAAGGAAAAATAAAACCGCCTGCACCGCCGCCCTCACCCCAACTCCCATCACCTTCAGCACCGCCCCCACTCCAGCTGCTCAATATCACCAGTATCTCCTGAAGGCCCAGGAGAACGGGCATGAGACGGAGCCCAGGGCACCAGGAGGCCACAATTTTGAAGGGACCGGCTCCCCTTGCTGGTGAACAGCAACCCGGTCCCTCAAGATGCTGCTCCGCTCTGCCTGTATCCCCACGAGTCTGTGAACACGTATCGGGCCTTGCTGTCATCACTCCATCACCCTGTCATTCTCCCTGGTTGTCTTTCATTCCGTCAAGTTATTCTGTTGCCATCAAGCTGTCCAGCGAGGGCTTATTCTGGTTAGCACCCTCCATACATGACCTCAGTCTGTTCCTGTCAATTCTTACAGCAAACCCTCCATGATAGCGGAAATTACCTTTGTTCAGACGAAGAACCGGGCAGAGCATTTGAGTCACTTCGCACAGGGAGTATCTCGCTCTGAAGTCTATGGATGAGGCCAGTTTTTCGATTTTGTCTTGACCTCCTGATCTTATTTCAGGTTTCTATCCTTGCCGAGAGTTGCTGGGCATGAACAAGGCATTCAGGTACTGTTGTCAAGCTGACCTGTCTTCTGGTCTTGTTCTATGTCACGGTTCTCAGATCCCGGCCCCAGACTGGCAGCATCAGAGTCACCTGGGAATTTGCTTAAAAATGCCACTCCTTGGCGCCCCACCCCCACCCCTACCCCGGCCTGCTGAATGAGGAAGTCTGGGGGTGAGGCTGGGAAGAGTGTTTCAAGCTCTCCAGGAGGTCCTGATGCCACTCAGGTTTGAGAACCATGGCCCAGGTTGTGTTCTGATGAGTCACAGGGTCCAGTTCTGCTCCCTGTGTGGAACCTGCCTTTGTTCTAGAAGTTTCTTGACATCCTCCAGAGCACAGACGGAATGCCTCCCCTGCATTCCATCGGGTGGGATGCTGAGGCTTGCCTTCTGCTGCAGGACTTCATGAGCTTGTCTGCCCAGGCGCCCCATGGTCTCCACCCTAGCAGGTCCCTCTCCTCTTCCCTCCCCCCACTGCCCGTGTGCTGACTGCCTAAGGCTTGATTCTTGCCTTAAGTCCATTGTTGCTTAGCCTCCAATGATTTCCTGGATGCTGGATGGGCTTTTGGTACCATCACCAAACTTCCAACCCACCTGCTCTAGTTTCCAGTTGCTCATCTCCTCTTGGTCTGCCCTCTTCTGTATCAGTGAAGCACAGCCAGAGATACATAAGAACAAACCCATGTTCCGTCTCCAGCAAACTGGGAAATGCTGAAGAAGGAGAGATTTCACATCCTGATGGGAGACACGAGTTGTATGTCCAGTGCCAAATGGAGATTTGGGTGCAGGTTGTGAGGGGACAAACTGGGTAGAGGAAGAGCTGAACTGTGATGACCAAAGACCTCAACTTATCCCCTGGGGAGTTCCAAAGCAGAGCTGCCCTACGGAGATGTCCCAGATCAGGCAAGCGGTTGGACCTCCACGACCCACACTGAACAGTCAGTGGGTGACGGCCCTACTTGGGGAAGGGCATAACCTTGGGTAAGGCAGCACCCTCTCATCATCATGACGCCGGAAGAGGGGCTCAGCTATGAGCGGTCAGCTGGCAACACTCCCACCAGCTGAAGGAACGGGTACCTTGGTCCTGCAGGGAGGGATGCAGGTGACAGATCACAGCATCCACACAGCACTGGCATGCAACGAGAGGCTTCTCCTGTTGTGAGAAGCAATGGGCAATGGTCCACAATGGAAGGTCTCAACAGTCTAGGAAATCATGAAGACTTGCCACCACAAGTACAATCAAGACCAGGAAGAAAATACATTAAATGCACCCCAAGTCCACCGGATCGACTGAATACTGGGAGCTGGAGCTTTATTTGTTCTAATATTATAAAATTTGAGTCAGGAAAACATGTTTCCAACCAAGGAAAGATGATGATGAGGTTATGAATTTCTTAAAAGGAGGTGCTGTGTCCTATTGCATCTGACTCCAGAGTCCACATAAATTTTAGGGAACAAAGAAAATACCCAGTCTCCTCAGTCCAGAAGATGGATTATGACTGAATCTAAAAAAAAAAAGTCAGAGTATGAAGTGAACCCACAGGGGATGCCAAGCGAGCTACAATGACAGCAAACGACAAGACCACAAACCACGTATTTGCTCCAGAAACGCTAGCACATCAGCTGCCCGTTCCCCTCCTGTGGAACGGGAGGTACTGGTGGGACACAAAATTAGAACAGACATGGCGGATGGTCTCAAAGACTAACTCCACTAAGCCATGAGCACATCTAGGTGAAACGGTGGCAAGATTATCTCTCAGGGATGGCACCAAGAGTCAAACAATGAAGCAGCCACTATAAAGGACACTCTCAAGCACAAAGTCTGAGCCAGGATATGCAATCAGAAGCTAGGACTGATTCGACTGAAAGCAGAGGCCAGAGTAAGAGCTAAGATTAGTGAGCTGGAGGGACAGAAAGGTCTGAAGCAGAGCACCCAGTATACCAATCAGGGTTCAGCCTGAGAAGCAGAACCACCGGAAGAGATAGCTGGAGATGGAGATGCATGGATAGACAGATATCCGGCTTGTTACAGACATTCTACTCCACACAACTGTGGGAGCTGGATAAGTAGTCTCTGGAAGGCTGCTGTCTTCACCTCTGATCCTGGAGCTCGGATTCCACTGGGCAGATGGTCAGGAAGCTGAGATGCTGGTTATAAGGTGGACAGACAAGAACAAGCAAGCGGGAGCCTGGGAGGACGAAGGAAACTTGTCAAAGTGTCTCCTTGCCTCTGGCCTTGATGGTCTGGGGAGTCCTGCCATAGTCAAGGCCCTGAATCATGGAGCTCAACATACACACCAGGCCCAGGAGTTGGAGCAGCTCAAGAAGCTCTCGGGAAAGCTGGAGCAGATGCAGAGCAGCCAAGAAGCAGAGGCGGCCGAGGAGTGAAAATGTGCATGAGCTACAAAATGGCTGCCACGCCACCTCCATCGCCCATATCTCCCCTAGGAATCTCTCTCATGGTCCACTCTACTGGAAAACACACAGGGAAGGGAATTCGAAGATGAGCAGCTCAGCCAGGCCAAGCTGACGCACTCCCCAGCGACCACACCCCACTTCATCTCAGCCGGGTCTGCTGGAAGGCCCCATCGGGCAGGCTCTCGTCAGGGACTCCGAGCTGCCTCCTGCCCAAGTGCGCTGGCTTGGTACAGAGCTGGGGGACCACACTCAAAGGAGAGAGGTGACTGCCAGCCCGCGATTGGAAGTCTGTTTGCTTTATGATCTTCACAGGCAGGCTGCAAAGGCTCCTCGCTCTTGAACTCTATGCTGACCAGGCTGCAGTGAAAGGGCTTGTTCAGGAAAATCTCCGTTGGGTTTTGCAAGCACAGACCTCAGCGGGGTAGGTGCCGGCCACTTCTGCGATGATGAGAGACAAAGGCCTTGACATCAGATACCGCTGGCTTCACTGATGGGCCACCTTGGGTGAGCGGGGACAGCTGTGCCAGCTGCAGGCACCGTGCCACCCATGGTGCTGGCATTTGGGGCATCAAAGTAACATGAGAGACATCATATGGGAGCAGGAGAGGAAAGCAGAAGGCATCGTGCTGGTAGCCAAGAGAACTGACAGCACGATCCTGCCAGGACCGTGTGGGAATCCTCTGAGGGGTTCACAAGAGCCACAGACCTGGCACTACCCCTGGGACCGAGTTTAACCATCAGCCCAGGTGTTAGCATGGCCTAGAAAACATGAGTTCAAGTCATCAAAGGATCAAAGCACCCTGGTAGCAGAAGCACCCTCTCCAAGGGCAGGCCTGCTATGGTTGAGAAGGGGTTTACTTCAAAGGAGCAAGAACATGGCTCTGTCAGCGTCGCAGAAGACATGACATATCTCACAAAAGCAGATCTGGTGTAATGTTTCCACGTTCTAGAAAAATGGCTGGAGTGGCCATAAAGCGGACCCTGCATCTTGAGAACAGCAGAGCGGTCCTTGACCCCGACACCGCGAGCAGGTCTTCAAGCCCTGGACGTTCAAATGCGATCGTGTTATTCATCTGAGCACGATGCCGTGTTTGCAAGCATAATCTTCGATTATATAACCTCTGGACATTTCTACAGACATTTAAGCAGCTTTCCATTTGCAAATGAATGAGTTCCAGCAAGAGGGAAAAAAAACTTCTCCTGTAAGACGGAATTAGGGAGAATTCTTTCTCAATGACCAGCTGAAAAGAAAAGGTCCGTGCTGTTTATCACTCACGAGTTCTCTTGCCTGCATCAATTAACAACCTGAGTGTCACTGGCAGCCACGCTGAGCTGTAATCAAGGCAGCTCTGTCAGCCTGTTACAGCCACCTTTCTGTGGCTTCCACCAAGAAGCTGTTAAGACAGAGCCCACCTGCAGCCAGCTGTGTTGAGAAACACAGTGAAAAACTGGGTGGGGAAAAAAAAATCAACTCTGTTTTTTACTTGACTTGGAATACTTTTTGAAATTCAAGTATAGAGATTGAGTCAGTGGTACATAAGGTCACCTTGGGCTGTGCAAAGCCCTGTTCTAAAGCCACTGGTCTTGAACTTAACTGTGAGAGATGATTTCTGGTCTACGGACAAGAGCCTATCATTATGCTGTTCTTCCAAAACCTGCCTAATCAGAGTGGGCAACACAGAGGAGCTGGGAGCCAGGAAGACTTGTCTGATGGTCACAGTGGGTACTTCACACACACACACACACAAACGCAGAAATGCAAGGGGATTTGACCTCTAAGATAGCTCTGGTTTTTCCATTTCTCCTTTTGAGCAGGCGGGGTTCTGAGTTACAATCTATAGAACTGATCCTAGCAAGTTTAGCAGAACAGGGATTTAGCAAAGGGTGCATGAACCCAGCTGCCACTTTGTCCACATGGGAACAAGATACCGCAACAAAGAAAAGCACCACTTCTGCCTTTCTGAGGCTTCTCCTCTCTTCACCAAAATGGATTTGCCGTGACACTCCCTCTTATCACTGTAGGTGAGTCTGACTGAAGAAACTGGTTTGCAGACTGGCCGTAGCTGCAAGGGAGATGGGAAAGCAAGTTTCCACTTTGAGCTTAGAAAGGAGAGATTCTTGGTGAACACTCCCCCAGACATAAGGAGGGTGGTCCCAGGTGTGAGGCAGCTACCAAGCAGGGTGACAGATGACAGCAGGACCCCCAGTGGGTCCTTTTTTTCCTGGCACTTACCACACTGTGTTTAGAAGAGGCAAAAACATCAGCTGTAGATTTATTTAAAACTCCAACTTCCAGGGTATGTACTGAAATTGAATGACTTCAGCTGCAAATCCTATAGCCTCTAAATGTTCACAGCCAAGTGCAAGCAGGCACAGCAAACGCCTCCGTGAATGGTGTCAATAGATTCTCAGGAAGTGAAGAACTCTTCTATTGTATCTGGTTTGATGTGTTCATTATGGTCAGAAACTACACCAGTTCAGGTCTGAAAGATTTTTAGACATGAATTTGAAATGCTACAGGTTTTTCTAACAGGGTCAGAGTGGATACTTGAGAGGGTTGACAATGGTACAAGGGAGGCCAGGACCCCAGTTCCCTACCTGGCACTGTCAGTGACCTGTGCTCCAACCATCAAAGTTCTGTGGTTCTAGTACAAAATGGAAGGATTAAAACACATCAGTTATTTTCAAACTTTGTTGAGCAGCAAGAGAAATAGCTGAAATACTGAGTCCCACATCAACACAAGAGTAGAGGAAAGGGGGGCGATGTGATGGGTGGCACCTGGAGCACCCCTGGGGATGGGTCCCACTATAGCCCGTTGGGGTTTCTTTATTCCACCCTGTGGGATTTGAAGGACATCATCTGAAAACCAGTCCCTTTCCTGATTTTCTGTGGTTCCTTCTGGGGCTCTGATTCAACGGATCTCAGACTCTCACCCTAGACACAAGCTTCTCAGCTCAGCACTCTTGACATCTCAGGCTGCATGATTCTGTGTCGTGGGTCCCTCCTTAGCAGCATCCCTGCCCTCTACCAACGAGATGCTAGCAGCACCCCTAGCTATGAGGATCCAAAATGTCACCATGTATTGATTGACAAAGGTCCCCCAAAGGACAAAGTCCTCCCCTACCCCCTTAAGAGCCACAGTCCTAGATTAATTCAAAATTCTATTAAATGCCACACTCCATTTCTTCAGCATTCTCATCAACCTATGTTTTTTCCTTATTCATTAAAAAAATATACAATCTCCTTTTAGGCCAGCGATAAGGCACTTACTTGTGCTATCCAGGGGATTTGTGAGCAAGCATTTATATCCTATTGGCACGCTCCATGAGTTTTGTTCATTGAAACCCACACATCTTTTCATTTAATTGTCCTTTTTGCTGTTTGTCTCTCTCCAGCAGCTAAGAGGCTTGGACAATACAAAGCCCATCACAGCTAACACCTTATACCTTTGTGTTCCTGCACCTAAGAGCTGAAACACTAACCTCCAACGAGAGCAACCATCTTTTCACTCAGAATACCATTCAGTATTTTCTTCCATCGAACAGAGATCCCATCAGTCAACCGAATCACTGGTTCCCAACCCGCACAGCCCACCAAGTGAAAAGGACCAACCAGGAACACAAAGGAAACTGAAGACGTTGGATAAATGTGATGGTGATGATGATGATGATGATAATTAATTATTATTATTAATAGTAATAGTATCATAGCTAAGACTTACATAGCAAACCATACTATGAATCAGACGCTTTATATATATTCTGAGCACTTCAGACTAAATAACATATCCCAATACTGTCAGGAAGACTTGTCTGACCGTGGGAGCAGGTAGGAGATTCATGGCGTCCCCTTCAGTGGCGTGCTGGGTGTGGTCCAGCCGAGCCTCTGGGCAGTGTGTGCCTTTGGCTGACTTTCTGTCGAGGGAGCTATTTTACAACTCTGTAGCCACCTCTTGCGGCTGCTGTGACAGATTTCCACACACTGGGTGGCCTAAAAACAAATGAAATTTGTTCTCTCTCAGTTCACTTTCCAGGCGAGACTCTGTTCTTGCTTCTTCCAGTATCTGGTGGCTGCCAGCAGCCCTTGGCTGGTGGTCGTTATCACTCCACTCTCTGCCTCTGCGGTCACATTGCTCCCTTGTGTGTATGTGTACACGTGTGTGTGTGTGTGTGCGCGTGTGTGTGTGCACGCACTCACGCACTCACGCCAAGTCTCTCTTCGTTTCCTTCTGGGATACCTGTGGTTCCATTTAGGGCCCACCAGGATGATCAGGGAAATCTTTTCTTCTCGAAACCTTTAAAGTAGTCATACCTGCAAAAGTCATTTTTGCCACGTAACAGCCACAGGGTCAAGGGATGAGGACGTGGATGTCTTTGGGGAAGGGGGCACTGGCCAGTCATCCCCTGCAGAGGTGGCTGCCACATTCTAGAAAACTGAGAACAGTACAGAGGCCACCTGTAATGAATTTTTTTTTCTAGCAGAGAATATAAATCTCTGTAAATCAAACTTTCATTTGAACTGGACTTGACATCTCATTGATTCTTCCATGAATTAGTAACTTGAATAAAATGTTATGTTTTCAATTTATGTTCACTTGTAAGACATGATTTCACCTGTTTGAAAATTGCACTTTTGTGATATTAACTCATAAATCTGCACAGTGAGCCCACGACATAGGTGGTGTTATTTCCCCCATTTTAAAGATTCTAAAATCCCAGAGAGGTTAGGAGACTTGTCCAAGGTCACACAGCTAGGAAAGATGGTCCGGCTCGAGCGCCCACTGTACTGTCCTGTCGTAACATTGATGACTGGACTAAGAGACCTGTAAGGTCCTATTAAGCTGGCTTTGCCAGGAATCCGTAAAAGCTGGGAGTTCGCTTTGGGAGTTCAGTAAGTATCTTTCACGACAACCCACGTGAAAAATGAAGTACAGATCAGGCTCCCTGAGGGTAGACACACTGATCCACCCGGTGGAGGAGTGTTGGGTTAGTTTTCTCCTAGCTCAGAAAGCAATCATAAAATTCAAATATTAGGATGGAGCTAACACGTATTTGCCAACTGAAAAATAAACACCTGTGATGGGAAAGCATTGTGGGTTATTTATAATCCCCAACTACAAAGGATGCAGCTCTAGAGGGGTCCTTTGTTTGCTCAAAGAGATGACGGGCTTGAGAAGACCAGACTGGAAAAGCTGCACAGTAATGTGCTTAGCTGCCTGAACATAAGAGAAGCGCAGAAAGATACCGAGGCAGGAGGGGGAGGTAACTGGGAGCCAATGAGGAAACCGAAGGGTAGAATCAGGTGTTTAACAGCAATTATGTCAAGTTTTAATGTGGCATGTGACATGACCTTCTCTGCTACCTCTCAGTGTTAATTGCCTGTGAAATCTATTTTACACAAAACACGCTGTGTGGAGCCAAATTTGGTTTTGGAGGATCTAGCGCCGAGCTCTGCTTGTAGAAGGATGCAGGGGTAAGGGGGGCCCAGTCACGTTGGGGTTACACGTTATTGTATTTTGAAACTACACGTCTGCTTTTCAAAATGTCTAATGGATTAACGGTGGTGTAGGGAATCTGAATGGCAGGATTTCAGGACAGGACTGCAACTCAAATTTCATGCATTTACATGAAAACAAGTTTTAAAAAAAGGAAACAGGGAGAACAAATGACCTTTTGGTATAAGAAAAAGATACCAACCCACGTATTATTCAATATGCAAAACACACACCCTCACTCTCTGAAATACAAGAATCAGACAGATGACTCCGTTTGTGATTCTCCGTCACTTGTTTTCAGAAGGTCAGGGTCCCCTGGGCATCTTTCAATTGAACAAGCTCTCCAGTCTGTTCGTTCTCTGGTCCCTTTTAAATCCCTGCCCAGGTTGTGCTGTTTACATCAGCTCCCTGCTTCTGCTTGGATCAGTCTTTCCATTTCTAAATACCAGCAGCTTAAAAAGAGTTTTTCCTCCTGGAATCTGGATCTGAACAACCAGAGAGAGACCTACAGATACTGCAGATGGCAACACTGGGAAGCGGACGGACCAGAGCCAAGGGACTTTCCATCCCAAGCGCTCCCTTCAACTTGACTTCCACTGGCTTCTGGGACGCCAGAACCTTCGTTTCTGTGGTTTCTCTATCCCTCCTCCCTCCAGCAACACTGACCTCCAAGGACTCCCGGAAACTGTGATTTTTTTTTTCCTCCCCTGCCCAGAACCTTCACTGACCATTCCATGAGGTAGGACAGCCTCCCTTCTCTCCCGCTCTTCTGCCTATTGAACGCCTACATATTTCATATCTCCGTGGTATCTCTACTCCCACTGTGGGGGCACCTTCCCCATCACCTTGTCACCTCACTGTGCTCTTTACAGGCGAGGCACTTATCTCAGTTTGCAGTCATGAGTTCATTCCTGCGACGATGTGCTAAGTGCCTGTCTCCCCCACCTGTCTCTTCTGAGCTCCTGAAGAGGCAGGAACTTCTATGCTGGCTTCTGACTATGACCCTGAAGCCAGCAGATAAGAGGAGCTCAATGCATTTTTACTGAACAAATGAGTGAGACATTACAGGATGGATGAATGAAAGGAGGAGAGCAGCGGCAGGTGGAGAACCCAAAGCTCACCCTGCAAGGACAGATACTACAAAAGCCTAGGTCAAGAGCACAGGCCAGTGCGAGTTCACAGGAGTCCATCGATTATATCAAGATTGCCCCCAGAACTCACCCGCACTCTCCCCAACATGTCATAAAATCCAGACCCGAGGTCTGGCCTGGTGCAGAAGCTCTCAGCCAGGACCCCGGTGCAGCTCTGCCAGTCTGTGTAGACATTAGCCTGTGTGCCTTGGCGCTGAGACCCCTCGGTCCCCATCACAGCTGTCATCCATGTCTGTATTTCGACTTCAGGCTCCCCCACAGACTTAGCGCTTTCTTAGGCTTCTTGTGTTCCCCGTTGCCTAGGAAGGGAACCCTTTGTGCGAGCCTCAGGCCCCCGAAGCCCCAAACCTTCCTCCCATCACTACGCTGGTAGCTCACCGGGCTGAGTCCTGCCGTGAGGAGGGGGTCAGATAAATGGGATTCAAGTGCATAAGTTACATTAAAGGCCATTTCTTTATTCGAGCACACATCTCTTACGTAAAACGAGGTGTTTCTGTACTTTGGATAAAAAACAGGGGTCCTTGCTTTTGTGTTTCTCTACTGAGGTCCACTATCTTCCAGGCATGTCTGTGTCCCTCATGGCCCCCAATTACCCCAACTGTTGTAAAAGAGTAATGCTTTTGTTACAATTGGCATTTACTCAATCTCACGTGGGTCTTCTGTGAATAAGAGCCTATTTAGAGGACAGAGCTGGGCCTCCTGCTCTGTAACATAGCCCAGCTGACGTGTAAACGGCTCTAAGACATGCTGCCAGGCCCACCCCAGGCCCTTTCCAACCAGACAGCTGTCCCTGTGATGGAAAAGGACAGCGTTCCGACTTCTTTATAGATAGATCCTGGAGCCATCACTGCTGTCCGCCCAAGAACTATGTAGAGACGTAACTGAAAGAGGGGTTAGGCTTAAGGAAGAGAGAAAGCAGGTGCTCATGCTCTTACTGAGCCGCTGGGTGAGAGGAGGAAGCTGTTCTGGAACCTCATTCGCACCAACGCTGGGCGCTGGTAGCTTAGACGCAGTAGGAGGAGAGGGAGCTGGGAGGGAACACTCCATCCCATTCGTCTGTGTCTACCGTGCAGTCACCTGGGGAGATGAAAGCTAGCAAACCTCACGTATGAAGAAGGAGATTTGGCAGACTCTCAAGAGAGCGAGCTGAGAAGGCTAAATTAAGTTTTCTTAAAGCTTTTCTTCTTGACCTTGTGTTGTAAGCAAAGTGTGTTCAGGAGGCTGGAGATGAGAGTAGGGAAGGGAAACGATCAGGAGAGAAAGCCGTCTCCTCTGTCTCTCCCATCAGTCCCCCAGCCCAGGGCCCTAGGGGCCCTGCTGCCATCCGTGGACCTGACGGGAGTCAGAGGTGAGAAACGTGGAAGGACTGCCAAGGAGCGTTCTAACCCCTGCCCTCGTCTTTGCACAGGAGGCAGGAAAGAAAGATCATTTTCCCAGCAAATCCTTGTGGTCTGAAGGTTATGCTAGGGGAGGAGGAATGGAGGGTCAATAAGATAGCTTCTTTCTGTTTCAGGGGTATCTCCCAAGACAGCCTCCACCCCACCAATGCTTAGAGATTAGGTCCATCTTGGGCCTGGAGGGCAAGGGCGGTAGGCAGGTCCCTTGACCAAGACTCTCTCCTTGAGCAGACTCTAGTCGTGCTCCTCCAAGCCTTCTTCTCCACCAGGCCTTGGCTGTGGCCTTCTGTGTCCATCCTTGCTGAGGCCAGTTTTGGCAAGGATGCTGGGAAGTCCATGTAGAAAGAATGGCCCACCCTTCATGTCTCATCAAGTTCCTCATCCCCCACCCTCAATGTCCTTGGCCTGCCTTCAGCTAGAATCCTGTTAGCTGGGTTTAGCAAGAATCCTCCCACCCTTGAGGTTCCTCTCAGTAATCTTCCATCCGCTGACCCTGTCACCCTGCTCCCTGGCTATAAATCCCCACTGTCCTTACTGTATTTGGAGTCAAGCTCTATCTCTCTCCCCTATTATGACCCCTATTGCAGTAGTCTTAAATAAAGCCTTCCTTACCATTAAATAGAGGTTATAAAAATGTTGAGCACCCGTTGAGTGGAGGGGGTGAACGGCTGGGGTAGGGATCGATCTGCTCCCCTACAGGATTACCATGGGGGAGAACTCTGTCCCTGGTCCCCATGCTTCCCCGACAGGGAAAGGCTGCATGGAAGCTGGGCAGCAGGGAGAATCCTCTGAGATCTACTGGGGATCTGCCACCCTGAGCAGCTCCTAGCCCCCCCATCACTGAGCACAAGGGTCTGCCGTGCTTTCCCAGGACTTCTGTGTCCTTGACGATGGAGGTGGGAACAGGGGAGCTGAATACCGGCATTCCTGGACTAATTAGGTCTAGCTAATTAGGCCCGTTTTCAGTTGATTCCCAAACTAAAGGCACGTGTCATTTCTTATCCCAGAGGGTCAGGCAGTAAGGTGATAGCAGTTGCATAGTAGAGAACTGTGTCCCACTGGGGCATCTGTGGGACAGAGAGCTCAGACAAAGGGCTCGCTGGGAATGACGCTCCAGGACAGGATGGCAAAAGGCAGAGAACCAGGCAGGGTGGGCAGGAGGCCTGGCCAGGCAGCCGAGCTCCAGGGAGGCAGCAGCGGCATCAGGTGGTCCTTCGGGAAGCGCTCACTCCCTCCTGCGGGTATGTTAATGGAGGTCCCGTTTCTGACTTTGTATGTTAATATACATGATGTACGTCCATGCCCCACTGAGCAAAAAGGACAATGAATTAATCCACACATGAAAGAAGTCCACAGCCCTCAGCAATCACTGTCCAAATACTTCTTCTAAAGCCTTTTGGATGAAGGACTGCTTTATTCTACTTCTAAGAAATCCTATTGTCACCTCCCTGTTTTGAATACTTACCACAGGAGTCATTAAATATTTGGTTTCTTAATGAGAAGAGAGAGCAGCAGGTCAACAATTTATTTCAACACCTCCTGCTTAAGAAAAATGAAAGGCCCATTCCTGCATTCTGTCTCCATTTTTCACTCAAGTTGTTTTTTTAAGTGTTTGTCTGATGTCCAGCAGACAGTATTTCCTAGGCTCCCCGTGAAGTCTGGATTTGGTCTTCCCTTAACAAGTCTATGGTGCCATCTATAAGACCTAGGGATACAAGACGGTGATATTCTAGCCAATATATTTCCATCACGAGCATGAGAAAGTGAAACCGAGCAGGACCTTGCAGGGCCCTCCTGGGTACAAAAGCTTTTCTGTGTCCCCAGTTTGTAGGAAGACGGTTTCAGCCTCCTAGACCTGCCCCGAGTTCCAAAGGGCAGATTCAAACAGACACTCATCAGGGAAGGGAGGGGATGCAGAAACAAGGGAGGAAGAGTCAAGAAACAATAGCGCCACCTTGAGGCAGGGTCCTGGTTCCTCCTCGAGGGATAAAAATAACAATATATGTTTGAGCTCTTCTGCAGGAACCAAGGCCCCCACCCAGGTGGAGGACGGTAACTTCAGGTTGAGCATGAGATTCCTGGAGCACCACCCAGTTCCTCACCACCAGCCACCCGTCAGGTAACAGACAAACAGCTGACAAGTCCTGGGGCCAAGGTTTGATCCAGGTCTACTTGGATTTAAAAGTCTGACGTGTCCTCTTAGGCAAACAGGACTATCTCGTAAAGAGCAGTCATGGCTGGCCCGGTGGTGTCTGCCCAGCGGGCCCTGAGGTTCCAGGTGGGACGCCCTTCCCCAACCCGGGCTGGGGCACAGGGACCGTAAGCATGAGAGACAGCTGTCTTCTCTGGGAGTGAGAACTCTCATTTGCACCCTGGGGTCCCGTACGGTGCCCGATTCATAGTGATGTTCAAGAAATGTTTGCTGAACGAGCAAACGAGAAGGTGAACAAAGACTGATTAAAATGCAAAAAACCCCTGCAAAACCTGAAAAGTATTAACACTCATGGGACGTAGTAAGTTATTATATAATCTTTTTGAACTGCAGTATGAAGGGGTTGGTAAGATATTAGCAAGTCATCCACCCAACACGGCCCAGATAGAAGATGCTCTTTCAAGACAGTTGTGAGCCAATCAGTGTGTCTGCTGACGTGGACAAAAGGAGCCTGATGGAGGCACTCAGTGCCCAGCGAGGGCCTGAGGAAGGGGAGAAGGTGCTGCTGAAAGGCGTGAAATGGTCCAAAGGAGAAGAACGGGAGAGCACCCTCCCACGTCACCCACCCCCCAGCCCTCCCACATCCGCCCTTCCATGCTGTCCCACATGGAAAGCATAAATATTAAAGACTGTCCACAGTGAGTATTTTGGAATCAAGTCTGATGATTATCCAAGCTAGACAAAAAATATGCGCATATAATTATGAATAATGTTCAAAATGAAGTCTGGTTCGCAACTTCCCCCGACCCAGGCAGCCACTCTTGACTTGAATTCATGCAAGAAGTTGTATTTACTATGTTTCAGGCTGGGGACTATAGCCTAGAAAGATAACACTAAACAAGGTTAGCATGACTAATCCTCCCAGAGTTCACAGTCCAGGACTCACCGAACCACCAGTGAGAACAGAAAAAATGATGTCTGGGCAGGTAAGGATGCTAAGAGTGACAGAGAATCTAGGGCCAGGATGTAGGCACAATTAACCATACTTTAAGGGCATATGGAGCAAAGCTGAGAAAAAGCTACCCAGGATTCAGCAGAGCAAAAACTCTGACTATACTTCATGAAACAGAACTTGTCAGAAAAAAAAAAAAAAAAAAAAAAGCAATGTGATTTATGCTCGCTCCAGAGCCCCTGGGCCTGTACCCGCTGGAGATTCCCATCCCCATGAAAGACTGAGCCTGGAAGTGGACAGAGGGCCACCCCTGCTCAGCTGACCTTGCCCTGCTCCTCAGGGACAAACCAGAAGCAAATACCACCGAGTAAAAACTGTTTGTTTTTTTTTTCCCAATGAACAACACAATGATAACACGACTTCTTTTCCAATAACCATTAGAAAAATTGATCATAAAACCTTAATAATTAAAGTCACCACAACGCAGTTCAAGCAAGAAATTAAGAATATAGGCTTATAAACAACAAGCTCCTACTTGCTGTACAGCACAGGGAACTATATTCAGTACCTTGTAACAGCCTACAATGAAAAAGAGTATGAAAAGGAATACATATCGTGTATAACTGAATCACTATGCTGTATGCTAGAAACTAACACAACATTGTAAGCCGACTACATGTCAATTAAAAAAAAAATAAAGGCTTAACATTTTAAAAAACTAATGATTGGGTTGTAAAATATATTTCTAAATAATTCTTAGATTAAAGAGGAATTAAGAACTGAAATTTTGCACTATTTACAAAATCAGGACAACTCTAACACTACATCTAAAAACTTATGAGCTGTAGGAAGATCTGACTCAAGAGGAAAACATATCACATTAAATGCTTTTGCTATTAAGCAGGGAACTGATATTTTTCAACTCAAAAGTGTAGAAAGCAAGAAACCAAGGGCAAAAGGGGAAGAGACAAAACAAACTGTAGAATTCACATACAGGGGAGGAGAACTGATAAATAAGGAGTTGGTTCTTTGAAAAGACCAACTAAACAGATTTAAAATTAAATCTAATTTTAAAAGGAGAGGGAGGAAAAAAAAACATAGAAATGCCATTAGGACTGAGAAAAGGGCTTTGACCACAAACAAAAAGAAGCTTTTAAGTGTTTTAAGGACAAGTGAACGGCAGAAATGTCACTGCAGAAAGCTTTCGGAGACAGAGCAGAAAACTGATGTAGATTATGCATTGAAAATCCTGGAAAAGCCATCAAGAATGACTATCCAACAAGGCACTGGACCCAGACTGTCCTGCAAGTGCCTTCTGTCAGTTTTTTGAGGACTAGAAAATGCCATGAAATCTGAAGTAGCCCCGAATATAAAAGAAAATGGAAAAGCTTGTAATTTTCTCCAGGCATGTATAATGTTCATGATAAAAGCAGTAAAACCATCACACACACCTTGGAAACATTACGCTAAGTGAAAGAAGCCAGTCACCAAAATAACACCTTCTTCCATTTACATGTAATGTCCAGAAGAGGTAAATCTACAGAGACAGAAAGATTAGTAGATTAAGGACTGTGGGGGTCGGGGAAACGAGTAACAGATTTCTTTTTAGGTGATGAGTTTATACTAAAGTCATGGTGATGGAGTGATGGTTGTGCAACTTAGTCAATACACCAAAAAGCATTTAAATGTACACTTGCAGTGGATAAAATAAATGTGAATTATAGCTCGATAAGGCTGTTATTAAAAAAAAGACAACGCACACTCACAAAAGAGAAGACTACACACAAGTTTCACTAATCAATCGAGGGCTGAAATTTTAACTAAAATACTAGCAACTAGCACACTAGGACCAAGTAGAGTTTATTTCAGGAATACAAATATGGACCTATTTCAGATCATTGATTAGTATAATTCAAAATATTAATAAACCAAGAGAAAAAACATACACTTGCCTTAATAAATGCCAAAAAGCCATGTGAAAACATTCACTATGTATTCCCAAGAAAAACTCCTACTAAATTAGAAAGAAAATTTACCTCCCTGGATGCCTCTTTAAAACAAATATCTAATATTAGGCATAATGGTGAAACACTCTAAGGATTTCATTAAGTCAGGAAAGAAAGATCTGTTGTCACCATTTATATTCAATATTGCTCTGTGAATCTCACTTGAGGCAATAAAAAAGTTAAATACAATGAAAAGAAAGAAAGAGGCAACATTATGTTTATTATTCATAATGTGATGCTCCTTGAAAAATAAAATGATGCACTTTGAAAAATAAAAACAAGAAAATCAGCAAAAATTATCTGAATTTGCAAAGACTTCAGAAATGTTGTCAGTTGTTATTTCTAATGAAGCAGGGCAGAGACACTGAAAAGTGTGCAACTCTCAAGTGTTCAGCTTGTCAATTTTCACAAGTGGAACACACTGATTTAACCCTTATCCAAGTCAAGAAACAGAAGATGACTGATCTCCCAGGATGCCTCTGCGTGCTCTCCCAGGCATGACCCTCTTGCTCAAAGGTAATCACTATCCTGAGTTCCAACACTGTAGACTAGTTGTGCCTGACTGTGAAGTTTGTATAAAAAGAATGAAATTGTATATACACTCTTTGGGATCTTGACCCTCTGATTTAATGTGATATCTGAGAGATGTACATGCCTTTTGTTTTGAAAAAGAAAACAGTATTAATATCCTCAGATAATCAGAGAATATATTGCGTTCATAAAACAAGAACTGAGTGCTGTAACAAAACATCAGGTAGAGAACCAAGAAGAACTCTTGAAAATTGAAATTCAAAAGCAGAAAAAGAAACTTTAGAAAACAAAGTTAAGGCAATTTCCCACAAAGTACAGTCAAAACACACACACACACACACACACACACACACACACAAGAAAAATAAGAAGTTAAAGATAAGAAAATCAGAGACCCAGCCCAGGAGGTTCAACACCCAAATAAAAGGAGTTCCAAACCATGGAGAACACACACACACACACACACAAACACACACACACACACACACACACACACACACACCAAGAAAGAATATTAACAATGAACATGAGTTTCCATTGTAAAGTTCTATCGAGGATTCAGCACCATGGATAAAAAGTAAATCTCTCCCAAAGCACATGGCCATGAAATTTCAGAACACCTGGGATAAAAAGGATTTCTAAAGAGATAAAGATAAGCTACTTTCAAAGAATTAGGAGTCAGTATGGCTCTGGACTTCCAAATAGCCACGTTGGAAGTGTGGAGACAATGGAACATATGAGGGAAAATCATTCCAAGTGGGAAGTGGAAATCCAGATATTTTTAGATATGCAAGGACTAAAAAATTTACTTGAGGATATGCATCACTAAAATGAGGGAGTAAGCCAAGAAAAGAAAGACACGGGATCCAGACACAGGGGATACAACACAGTAGAGAGGTCAAGGGAACCCCTGAATCTGTTCCATTGGGCAGCCAGTCTTGATGGAAAGGGCTGGAGCAGTCTGGAAAGTTTTCTTCAAAAAGATGTCCTGGACAGAACACCTAATGTAGCTGAGAGGACTGAGAGAGAATTCGGAGACGACACAGAGGGTCTGGAGTTGAATTAGTGAAAAGCATATAGAGAGCAAAGTAAGCAAATAGACAAAAAGACAATGAATAAGTACAGGAAAAACAAAAAGCTGTGCAGGAAAGGGGAAATAACCACAGTATACCACAAGGACCAGCTTTGAGTAGAGATAATAATGTAAATATTTTAAAAATGATCTAAACAAAATTACAATAAAATGGTAATGGAGGATGGGGGAAAGAATGAGAAGGTTGTGGCAATGTGGGTGTGGCAGTGGGTGAGTGAAGAGTTATTATGTCCTCTCTCATAGTAGGAAGTTAAGAAATCATGCCTAAATCTCAGAAAACAAGAAGTAAAACTGTAAGTATGCTGGCAGTAGAGCGGTAGACAAAAGGATCATTTATAAGAGTAGAAAGTGGTACCTCTAGAGAGTAAAGCCTTGTAGAATATATATTTGTGCTTTTAAACACATACATATATAATTTTTGTAAAACTACAAAATAATTTAAAACCTGTAAGAAACCAATGAAATATTAATAGTGGTTATCACTGGGTGGTGTGATTATGAGTGATTATCTAATACTCTTTTTCACTTTTAAATTTTTACAATGAATATTAAATTTACAATGCATACATAATACATTTTACAATGAATACCTAATAAAAAAGTATGTTGACAATGTGATTTTAAAATTCTCCAGTCTCCTCGTCGCTGCCTTCTTGTTCTCTGCTGGGCTGGAAGACAACATCTGGGTTCGAAGCAGGGCAGAAAATATTTCTTATTTCTTCCGCTCCTGAAAGCCCATAGACAAATTATAGAGCTCTAATTTCATGGCTGTCAGCCTCAGCTCCTCCTTCCTCATATTTTTTAGGATTTGAAGTCTCTGCAATTTCAAGTTTCTTCAAGCCAATATCTCAGTTTTCCAGATGACGACAAGATTTAATTCCCCCTGCCCCCTCAACAGAGACACTGGGGATTGAACCCAGGACCTCATGCAACCCAAGCATGTGCTCTACCACTGAGCTATGCTTTCCAAGGGATTTTTTTTCTTTTGTGCATAGTTACCTTTTTTTAAAATTTCTAGAACAGATTTTGTGTTTTAACAGGTAATTGAAATAACACATCCAAACCCAACTTTTCTGTTTGAAAGTCTGCAAAATTCAGGAAGCACACAAAGAAATTGTAAAGCTACAACCTGATATGTTCTATGAGATATAATTTGACTCTTACGATACGTTCACTTTTTAAAAATTTATTTAATTTATTTTTTTAGCAACATATAGTCAATTTACAATGTTGTGTTAATTTCTGGTGTACAGCATAGTGATTTAGCTATATATATATATGTATATACACATATACATATATAGTCCTTTTCATGTTCTTTTTCATTATAGGCTATTATATTACAAGGTACTGAATATAGTTCCCTGTACTGTACAGTAGGACCTTGCTGTTTATCTATTTTATATATAGTAGTTAGCATCTTTAGCACCTGCAAATCCCAAACTCCCAATTTATCCCCCTACCAGCTGCGCATAGATACTTTTAAGAAGCTACTATAAAGTTTGGAAGAAGAGGGCATGGACGTCCCAGTCACATAAAAATGTACAATCAATGAGACCACCCTCCTTCAACACTGAGAGGCATGAGTATATCCACGTGGATACACAGAGACAAAGACTGGGGACACGGTGGTATACACAGAAGTAATAGTAACGTTTGGATTAAGAGCTATTGTCAGTTTGTTTTTCAGTATAGATGAAAGCAAACTTGCTACAAACCTTCACTGAGTGATGGCAAAATAAATGAATAGGCGAATGATGAATTGAACAAACATATAAATAAATAGACACCAAGCTACTGAATTAGGATACACTGAATTGGGATTGGAGATGAGGTCGATTTCTAACGTGAAAAGCTGTGACTTGCCAGGAGTCATTCTCAGAGCCCTTCCCACCACCTGAAACTTCAGAAATGGCTGTAACAAGAAAATGGCTCGCTCGCCAGCTGGTTCTGTCTATGAAACTGCCCACAGCTCCTAAGCACACCGCAGTCAGAAATTCAGTGTTAATAAGATACTCAAGGAACATTTCTCTCCTTTTCCCTTTAAGTTAAACTTCTTAGGAGCCTGGGGTCCATTTGAACTTCATGCTCAGAAGTCAGACTCCAAAATACTGACTTGGGTATCCTACCAAGTCTATAAAGGGCCTCCTGGGATGGTGAGTTTTACTGGGCCTCTTACACTGCCCTTTCGCAAAAGGCTTTGAAAGGGGCCACTGCTCCATTATGCACAGCTGATAGTTAATATTGTTCCTAATAGCAAAGCAAGCTAGGCACAGCCTCTCTACTGCTAGGAGGATGTGCTACCAGGGCAGTTTAACCACACAGGAGCCTGGACTTCTCGGAGAAAATGATGCTCATTGCCCCTGACTTCCTGTATGCTTGGTTGCAGAAGCTATTTTTAGAGCCTCGTTGGCAACAAAAAAAGCAAAGACTGACCTAAACCTCCAGAGAGATATTGCAAAAGTGTCAGCCCGAATTTTCCTACTTTGGGAAAGTTTGTGTAAAAACTCCTGCAGCCTTAAAAAGGATGCTGGGTTGACGAGAGGAAGAACGCCTCAGTGTCCAGGGAGGTAACAGCAAACGGCCATTTGTGTACACTGCGCTGCCGACAGGTCATTATTTGGCAGAGAAGGGCACAACAGGCTCGGTTATCGGTGCTTATAACTAACTTTCTGAGCTCAGAAAGAAAATTCTATTTGCTTTCTCTCCAATCTAAAAGAAATGAAATAGTCATGTGTTCCTGAATTTCCATAAAAGAGAGGAGAAAATGAATAAGGGCTGGGCTCCAGATGGAGGCTTGAACACAACAAACGCTGTGCAGCTGGTAAGGTCTGATAAGAACTAACCCGTCTTGGAGGAAGGAAACTCTCCCAAGTGCTACTGGACCAGTGGGGAAATGGAAAAGGCTGTCTGGTTGGAGAACAAGTTACAATCTGCATCTTAGTCATCTCATCCAAAGGACCCCCTAAAAAATGACTGAGGGATAACTAATTATGCACCGAGGACCAAATCGAACAGGAGACAAAGAAAGAGTTCTAAACTGCGATATAGAGAAAACTATGGGGCAACAAAGAGGAAAGGGAGAAAAGGGTATTTTCTGCTCGGAACTCAACCCGAGGGTTATCTATAGTTACCTTTTTGGCTTTTAGAGTGGAGGAGAAAAAACGAATGGGAATAAAGAGCAAGAGAAAGAAGGAATATAAAAGAACCTGGAAGATGGCACATTCCGGAATCATCTAGAAAGAAAGGAGGGATTAAAGCTATCCAAACTAATGGCTGGAGCCCACCCCTCCCCACCCACCCGCAATCATACCCATCCAGCTCCAACCAAAGAGGAATCTGAACCTTATTGTTCTTCCCCGACCAGATCCATTTGCTAAAATTAATGATACTATTGCTCCCTTACTTATGTCCAGGAATAACTCAAGAACTGGACATTTAACTCAGAGGTAAAGTGTCTTCCATTTTTAAAAGTCCTTACATTTAAAGTGAATCTTTCCTGCCCTTTGGCAGCCTGCCACATTGAACCTCTCTGTGGGTGAGGAGAAAAGCCTTTCCAAGATTATTCAGATTCCCCTACTTGGCTGCTGTGAGCTGTCATGATACATTTTGGTTGACGGAGAACGATGCTTGTCATCGCCCAGAACGGTTACCCTGCAAGCATTGCTCTAGCTCCTGGGAATTTTGCTTCCAAAGGAAAGGTGTCTAGGAGCGATATCAGTGTATCATGCAAAAAAGAAAACTAATCTATCCAGGCTGGCGTTGAAGGTACATAGGTGATGTCAAGAAAAAACATTAATTTCACCCAAAAGCAGTGTGTTCACCATTGTATAAGCACACTTTGTTTCATAATGAACAGCCTCCCTCAAAAGAGACTGACCTGGAAATGCAGGCCCCTTGTTTTTCTGTGCAAATCCCCTGGCACGAGAAGTGCCTTTCCTTCACGAGCACCCAGGTTCTGCTCCATAGGTAGGACACTAAGTCAGGGATAATACAATGATTAGGTTATCTGCCATAATCGTCCAGTTGTATGGATGGGCCAGATGAGAAGAAAAGGGTTATAGGATTCCCCCAGGGAGGAGCAAGGCTTACCACTAGAGACTTACCATTATCTCGTGTAGTCATCATAACCACCCTGTAAAATTATCCCTGCTTACAGATGAAAAATCTGAGGCCCAGGGAAATTAAGTAGCTTGTCCAAGATCTCATAGAATAGATCTGCAGCACATCTAGCTTTTTTTTTTTTTTTTTTTTTGATTTTGATTTTTTATAGAAGTAAACTGAGTCACAAAGCCAGGGGTCAAAGCTAGCTAGAACCCAAGCCCACGGACCTGGGCATGTTCTTCCTACCCCATCATGCTGCTGGCACTTGGAGTCCCTTGAGAACCACCTGCTCCCCAGCTGTGGGGTCAGGTATTCTCTGAGCACCACGAGAAGGCGGCAGTCAGCGAGGGACGGCTGTGCAGCGAAGACACCTGGGCAGTGACGTCCTGTGTTTCCATGTGGGCTGTACCTGCTGCTTTCCCAGGAAGTGACGAAGTGGAGGTTAATGCCCCCTTCAAGGTCCTGATCAACTGTGATCTCTATGAGGCATTATTTCCAGCTAATTGTCTGCCCACTTAGCCAATGTTGTAAAGAAATGGGTATGTCTTCCCTTAGAAACGGATACGATGGGCACCCCCCACCCCCACCCCATTCGTTGCTTTTCTAGCAGTCCCTGTCATCCACTGAGTTCTCATCTGGGGTCTCAAAAATGTATCAACGTGGATAAACTGGAAGAGGACTGAAGCATAAGGAGCATATCCTCCATTCTGCTTAGAACGGAGGTTTGCATGCAAGAGAAATGGATCAATGCTCATCAAGCCAAGAGGGATAAAGTGCAGCATCGCAAAGCCACGCCCTGTTTCCGATCCCATTTTGTAACAACGCTTCTTCCCGAAGAGCATGAAACCCTGCAGCTGACCAGTACCGGCCTGAACCAACACCTTCTATCAACCGGGCTCCTCCAGGACTTCCCCACGAAGAAAGCAAACAGAGTTTCGCAGAAGTCTTTTTATTTTTAACTGTAAGTTGCCCCGTGTTTTGCTTCTGTAGTAGAACTCTATTAACCGGAACGTTTAATTGTTTACAACACCTCACGCCATAAACTCAGAGTTTACAATTAGTGCTTTTCATCCCAGGGGCCAAAAGCTTTGTTATGGAAATTTGCCACTACTGGAACAATATACCTTTAAATGCTGGGTAGGTTTTATGGATAAGAAAATTAAAAGCTCATTTACACAGATGGCCAGTGACTTGCCTAATGACAGAGACCTTGTTGGTGGCAAAACTGAACAGGTCACTCCTGTTACTGGAAGACTGTGAGGGCAAGAAAAGAAGGTGGAGGTTGGCTAGCTTTTAATGCGACTGTTCTCTTCCTGAATGGTGACAGGCTTCACTTGGCCCCTGAGCTAGATTCCATTTCTGAGTCTCCTTTTCCTAGATCCCAAGGGAAGTACTAACCCCTGTGGTTGTCAACCTGTCCTTTATCCACAATACCCTGCAGTTGGCCAGCATCATAGCCACAGCCCATGTCGGCCAACCGTACTGGTCGGTCTGTCTCTGTGAGACGTTCAACTTCTTTCTAGGGTGCTCCTGGGTTTCTGAATTGCTGCTTGTGATTCCAACATGACAAATTCTGCTGCACTGGGATTTGACCTCAGTTTGATCTCCTGGTGTTCTCTGTGCTGTCCCTGTCACTCCCCCCAAAAGGGGGGCCCCACAAGACTCTGAGCCAAGAATTAATACCCAGCCATCTTCATTTTGTTGCAAGATTGGCTACCTGTCACCTGCTAATGGCCACCAGCTCCTCAGATAGAATCCACATTCCACACAGTTCATCTATTTAAAGCCTACAATTCAGTAGGTCTTAGTATGCTGACAGAGTTGCGTGATCATCACCAAAATCAATTTTAGAACATTTCCATCATGCCCCGCCCCAAACCCTGTACTCAGTAATAGTCACTCCTCTCCCACCACTGCTCCCCCAGCCCTAGGCAACCACTATTCTACTTTTTGTTTCTCTCAAATAGTTTCTTAAAATTCATTTTCATTCCAGCTCATTGGACTAGTGGATGGAGTCTGGGCTCCTCCTTTTGGCTTTTTTAGGTCCATAAAGTGGAACTCTTGTCTCCATCTACTCAGTCTTCCATCTTTCCTCTGCTTTTTCACCTGCACTTTTTAATGCACACTCCCTACCTTCGTCTCCTCACCAGACCCTAAACACCCTGTCCTCACTGTGCAGTGGGGAGTTAACTCAGTGGACTTGGGTTGCCCAAACCCCGCACATTTCTGAAGAAAGAAATGAGTCTTGCCAGGCTCCTGAATGATAACCAACAAACCCTTGGAATAGCCTGCCTGTTGAGCGTCTTTGAGGCTCTGGTCCACGCTGTATTAACTTCACCTCTGCCGGGGGAAGTGGGGAGGAGCTGGAGACTGAGTAGCCAAGGTCAGCCACATGGGTGCTCCATGCCGACAGGAGTGACCCCCAGTTAAAACTGGGAACACCACGGCTCAGGCAAACTTCCTTGGCTGGCAACACTTTATACATGTTGTTACAATCATTGTGGTAGCCTGAAGTACTGTCCATGCACCTCCTCGGGGAGAGGACAACCAGAAGCCCACGCTCGGTTTATCCTGGACTCAGTGGTCCTATGCAGCTTGTTCCTTTGCTAATTCTAATCTGTGTCCTTTAACTGTAATAAATGATGACCTTGAGCAAAGCAGCTTTTCTGAGCTTTATGACTCCTTCTAGTGGACCAGCAAGCCCGAGGGTGGTCTTAGGGACCCCAGACACACTCATTGTCACTATTATGCCTCTGTGTTGTCTCTCATACACTCTGCTGGTGCAAATCCCCTGCAGTTTGCAAGGCCCAGCGAGTCACAACTTTTCCAGGAGAGACAGTGCAGTGGGAAAGGGCACAGACTCTGAATCCCAGGTTCATCTCTTACTGGGCACGTGACGTTGTACAGTGTCTCAGTAGCCGTGCCTGTAAGATGGAGGCGATGATAATCCTTATCTTACAGGGCTAGGATGAGGTATACTGGATTTGTATTGTGTAAAGCAAAAGAAAAATGCTTGGCACATCGAAAATTCCAGTGTTAGTTACGGTTGTTTATAAGCTTTCCCATCCACTCCACTCATAAAGCAATTACACACTCTTGGGCCTCAAGCCTCCAAACAGTCCACGAACTCCTCCAAGAGGATCATGTGACTTACCAACACTGCCAGCCCCCCCGTGAAGCTCCCACCACAAGGCTGAGCACACAGTTGGTCCCTAAAATACATTTGTTAATGTGTAGAGATGATATCTCTATCTCAAAGTCTAAGAAAATCTGACTCTTCACCTGATGATTTCCTCTGTGTAAGCCAGTCATCTTCCTCTGGGGAAGAAAAAAAAAATAACCTTCTCCCTTTATATATATTTGCGCACAGAATTTGAGATGCCAGCAGCCATACATATCCAGGACAGCCCTTTCAACAACCGGAGTCTAATGGGCTCTAATGGCTCCTGTACCTTATAATTTATTATCAAATTATATGTTGGATTAAGGATGGCTAATTGTTAATCATCAGCTTGAATTAGTTATTAATGAGTGATGTCGCTAATTACAGGGTCACCTAACACAGAGCAGGCGGGCACTGCTGACACTTCACAGAAGATGCCTGACTCAGCGTCAGCCAGTGCCCTGAAAGCACCGTGCTGTAAAACGTCCCATCTCTTGGATGACTTCATGGTTCCTTCCCTCCCGTGGTAAAAGTCACGGGATTTTACAGCTGGAAAGAACTGGAAAGATCAGCAGTTCTCAAGTTGTGAGCTACAGACCTCTGAAGGCTGCTGAGCTAAGGCGGGTTTCCAGGAATCCACGGTGCCTTCAGGCTAAATCTATTACATCCCTCTTTCTTATCTTTGCTACAATTTTTCACATACCTGGACATGATGCTATGAATAATACCATTTAAGTTTGTATCAAAGCACAACTGAATTCATTGTGGTTTTTTGTCAAGAAATCTTCATGGAAAATCTAGTGAATTTGTATTTCTGGGCCCCCAAAACAGCCATCAATTAGTTTCTGTGTCCTTGGTCATCTTGGCAATTCCTCCAGACCTTTATCACTTTTCCGTAGCCCCCAATCCAAGGCCTAACTCTCACTCTTAGCAGTGATGTTTGCCTCTTAATTTGGAAGGAAAATGGGGGTCATACAGCATAAGCTCTCTCCTCCTGCTCTTCAAGACCAAACTAGGGGTGGGCGTAGCTCAGCAGTAGAGCACATGCTTAGCTTGCAGGAGGTGCTGGGTTCAATTCCCAGTATCTCCTCTAAAAATAAATAATAAAACCGAATTACCAGCCCCCTGCCAAAAAATAATAATATAATACAAAAATAAATAAATAAAAAAGAATTACTGAACAGGGGCAGAGTATAGCTCTAGTGGTAGAGTGCATGTCTAGCATGCATGAGGCCCTGGGTTCAATCCCCAGTTCCTCCATAATAAACAAACAAACAAATAAACCTAATTTCTGACCCCCTTGCCCTAAAAATACCGAAGTACTATCCACATTCTTGACCCCACCCCCTACTCCTTCTGAAGGGTCGTTCTTTGCCAGTCAGCATCCTTCCTCCTTTAGAGGTCTTCACATCCTCCCTCTCTCCTTGTGCTGTGCCCTCAGCGCTATGTACTGTGTTAAAACGGGAACTTTCATGTCCATATTTGAGCTGAGGATGTTCAGATAACAGATGCTATATTCAAAGAGATCGTGCAGAAAGCTCAAAGCAGGTAACAACAACAATTAGCTGAGTAATGAAGGTGAGTAAGTGGAGTCTGGGAGAGGACTGTGTCAGGAGAGGTTCCCTGGAGTGAGCTGTACCCTGAATCCCCCTCCGGGCATCCTACCATCTAAATCTAACCCAAGCCTGGTGGTCAGTGCTCCTGGCAACGGAAGCATCCTCACTGGTGCCTGACTCATGATAAACAAGGGGAAAGTGGCTGATGGAGCAGATGGGGGCCCCGCATGTGGGGAGCTGCCTCTCCCCTCCCGTGGGGGAGGAAGGTGTCTAATCTTGGAAACCGGATATGAAAGCCAGAAGGGACATTGATCTGTGGCCACATTAAACGAGGTCACAATAAAAACTCACTATACAAAGGAATGAAGTATTAGAGGGGAAAATAAGCAGGGTGAGAGATATGGGAAGTGCCCTCATATGCATTTTCCCATAGGTTGAGAGTTTCATAAAATCATAACTCTGACCTTCTGTAGAATGGGTATTATAAACTGGAATTAACTGATAGCTTTTCCCTTGATATGATTCAACCAATGGAAACTACAGTTTGGGTACACAGGGTAGCTCAAATTTGGAAAGAAATCTAAAGGAATTCATCCTTTTTGTTGAGAGAATTTTAAGAAATTACATAAATATATAGTTATTTTTACAAGATGAAAATGATGATCACTATTAAGTCTTCTTTCAGTTCTCAACTTTCCTCAGAGCACTCCCCCCAGACTACAGGTTCTCAAAGGTAGGGACGATGTCTGGCTTTACTGATGTATTTCAGAAGCTAGTAAATAGATATCAATCGTACTTCTTTGAATGAAGGAATAATTATTTTTAAAAAATACAATAAAAAGGAAAGAAGCACTGACCTGTGATGCAACGTGGATGACCCTCGTAAAATCCATGCTAAGTAAAAAAGAAGCCAGATGCAGAAAGCCACATATTGTATGATTCCACTTACATGAATTGTCCAGAAACAGGCAAATCCATGGAGATAGAAGGTAACCTGGGAGCAGTCAGGGGCTGCGGGGTTGGAGGAGCAGGGAACGCTTAACACACGAGGTAATTTCATCCTCTTCCTAACCGTTCATAGCCCTGACTGCTCTTCTTTTTCTTTCTTTTTTTTAATAATTTCTTTGGGGGTAATCAGGTTTATTTTTTTTTTTTTAATGGAAGTACTGGGGATTGAACCCAGGACCTCGTGCATGCTAAGCACACGCTCTACCACTGAGCTGTACCCTCCCCCCGACCTCTCTTCTGAGCCGCGGCTGTCACTTATCCATTCATCTGTTCACCAGATATTGTCAGCAAACCTACGAAGTGCTAAGTGCTCACTAGGCACCGGGGTTACAACTGAATGAGCCACTGGCTCAGCCTCAGAAAGCATATAGATCAGTGAGGGATTTAAAAAATGGTAAAGAAAGGCTCTCCCATTGGGAGACCCATGTAGAACACCCAGCACTGGTTCTCAATACAAGCCCTGGGGATCTTTGGGAGGCCGGCTTCCAGGCATTTGTGAACTTCCTGAAATTATCTGCAAAGTTCTGTCCACTTACACACGCTCAGGAGTGACAGAATCTACGGCTTTCTTCAGATTATCGAGGAGGTCCTTGACTCAGAGAAGCTGAAGCTCCACTGGTCTAATGATCTAGGTTGTTGATGTGACATTGGAGATGATGTCACTTTGGAGAAAAATCAGGGCTTAAGACCTAGATTTGAGAGCCTTCTCTGCACAGAGGTGACAGCTGGGTCTGAGCTTCTCAAAGTCTTTCACTGAAGAATCTCGGGGGCGGAGGGCTGTGAAACCCAGCAGAGATAGGAGGGAGATCTCTTTTGGCTTAACTCAAGCTCCAGGAAGTCCAGCCGTGTTTCTGCTACGGCTTTGAGTGACCCTTTCCCCAAACCTCTCAGCCCCACAATAATGTCACAGACCGCAGGTGCCTGCAGCTCCCAGGGTGAGAACTGTGGACTAGGACTGTCCTTGGGAACGACCGAGGTCTTTAAGGGAGCAGGCGTAGAGCAAAGACCAAACTCTGGGGGCCCGAGCGGTCAAATCCAGTCTAGACTCATGTTGCTTGGCCCTCGTAGTTTTAAAGAAAAAGGATTTATTGTCAACATTTAGAAGTCAACAGATTTCACCAAATTATGTGAATTTGTGTCTTTCCTTAAAAGTCTGAGGACCTGACAATGCTGGCCCTGTGTCCCCCCAGCATCACCACATAGGGCTGGCAGCAGCTGCCTCCTGGGTGGGACGTGTGTTCTTCAGTCCCCACCCCCATCCCTTACACTCGGCTCTGCTCTCTTCAGTGACACCTGTCCCCTATCGACACCTGAAACTCTGATGCAGACAAAGAAGAGCAGAGGAAAAACAGAAAACCTTTGGAAACAGCTGTTTGCCAAGCAGGGGGAAAAAAAGATACATAGAAAGAAAGATAGAAAGAGGTCAAACAGGAAGGATATAAAATCCCCTTAATGCAAAATCTATATTGTATTGACTACTGGGAAGTATCTAAAGACTCATCCAATCTAACGCCATTTGGACTGTGAAAAACTCCTTGCCCCATCCTTTATCAGAATAAAATTATTACTATTAAAATACTGGGATCACAGAGAGGAGGGGAAAACCACCATATCCTGACATTTAAGAAATGGTACTGTAACTGCTTAATAATATCAGAAGGGCCATAAAAATCCTTTCGTACAATTAAGTATCTCCATCAACTATTAACAGATTAAGCATTTCGTAAGCTATGATACATGAAAAAAAGATCACTGGTATTTGATTCTATTGTGTACATCAGAGAGGCATGTCATATGAATGACTCACGATCACGACTCCATTTTCTTGAGTTTTTTTAAGATGCATATTAATCTTCCGTCGAGGTTACCGTAACTCATGAAATACATGCTCTGTTTTAGATTAGTGCCTCACATACGCAGGGAGAGCTATGTGTTCTGGGCATCCCAAAGCAGCGTATCTATTTCTTTTCCTCTGCCGCTAACACCATCGTCACACTTTCACTCCCTTATCTGTCACGGCTGGAGGTCAGCCTCCCCGTGCGTCAGGGAGGAAACCGTGTTTGGCCAAAAATATGAAACTGTCTATCCGTCGCTTGAACCCTAAGCTTTCAAGATCTAAAGGCCATCTGAAGCACTTTCTGTTAATTTTCTTAAATCGTAGTAAAATGCATAAAACATAAAATTTGCTGTCTCAACCATTTTTACGTGCACAGTGCAGTAGTGTTAAGTACATTCACGGGATTGTGCAACCAATTTCAGAACTCTTTTCATCTTGCAAAACTGAAACTCTGTACCCACTAAATAACAATTTCCCATTCCGCCCTCCTCCCCAGCCCCTGGCGACCACAGTTCTACTCCCTCTCTCTCTGATTCCAGCTATTTTAGGCACGCCATAGGAGTGGAATCATGTAGTATCTTGTCTTTGGTGACTGGTTTATTTCACTTAGCACAGTGTCCCCATGGCTCATCCATGTTGTAGCATGTGTCAGAATTTCTTTATCTTAAGGCTGAATAATATTCCATTGTGTGTGTGTGTGTGTGTGTGTGTGTGTGTGTGTGTGTATAAAACACATCATAGTTTGTTTATTTGTTCATCTTTTGATGGACATTTGGGTTACTTCTGTCTTTCGGCTATTGTGAATAATGCTGCTATGAACACAGGTGTACAAATACTTCTTTGAGACCCTGCTTGCAACTCTTTAGGGTACATACCCATAAGTGGAATTTCTGGACCATATGGCCACTCTATTTTTAATTTTTTGAGGAACCTCCACACTGTTTTCCACGGCAGCCGCATCATTTTATACTCCCACCAGCAGTGCTCAAGGAGTCCAACTTCTCCACATTCTTGTCAACACTTGTTACTTTCTGTTTCCTTTTTGTTAATATAATAATCATCCTAATGGGTGTGAGGTGGTATCTCAACCATCAGATTTTAAATATCCCTGAAGGTTATGCTGTGGGTCTCAGACAACACTTCAGTGATGAGTCTACATTATTATTTGCAGAAATCCAAGGGTGTAGGCCTGCAGCCTTCCAAGCAGACATGGAACGTCTAGGCTGCCAAGGGAACTGAGCCACGAGACATTTCCAGCGGAGCAAGTTATTGGTCCAAAAGATCACCTTCTTTGTTGCATAAATTCGCCCATGGGTGGCTCTGCTCTAATGGAATATGTCAGCTTTCAATTTGAGCCAGAAAATAAAAGAATATGGAGAGGGGAGGGTCCTGCCCATTTCAAAATCCCACACTTGTTTATCAAAAATTTATACACTGAGGAAGAACTTCACGGATCCTTGCGGAAAGTCCTCACTGCCGTTCCACAATTGCCCCTTTATACCAACACACATTGCCCTAAAATGGGGCAAACTGAAGACAGAACCATGACGATTTTAAGTCAGTTTTGACCCTGACGTAGAAGTCACAGAAAGTACTGAACTGTAACTCGGGCATCACCCTGGTTGAAAATCAGAGCATTTGTGGTGGGCTGCACAACATGCTCCTCGCCTCCCCCACTCCTCCCCACAAGAAGTCCACATCCTAATCTCCGGAACCTGTGAATGTCACCTTACACGGGAGAAAGGACTTCACAGACAGATTCAGTGAAGGACCTTGACAAGAGGGAGATTACCGTGGATTAGTCACGTGGACCCCAGGCATCACCCCAAAGGCCCTTATATGAGAGAGCGAGAATGTCCAGGGAAGAAGAAGGCCACGTGATGGAGAAAGGGAGGTGTGACGAGAAGAGCCTCTGGAAGCTGGGAAAGGGCAAGGAAATGGATCCTCCCCTCGAGCCTCCTGATGGACCCAGGCCTGCAGACACCTTGTGTTAAGCTCTGAAAGGCTCATTTCTAATGACTGCCCTTTAGAACGTAAGAGAATAAATGCGTGTGCTTTAAGCCACTAAGCTTGTGGTAATTGGTCCCAGCAGCCACAGGAAGCAATTACGACATCAAAACCCACCTACTTCATTCGACATCCTTTATATTTGAGCTTCCCAACTGGCCGATCATGAAGGGACTGACCCTCTTGCCTCCAGGGGAAGCTGGGGCACCTGGGGTGAAAATCATGACGGAGCTGCCCAAAGGCCCTGGGTTCCCCGTCACATGTCCCTTTTCCACTTGTCCCTGCACCCACCATTGTGATCGTCAGGCGTCCAAGTATGATAAAGTTCCAGGAACTAGTACCTTTCAAACGTCATCCTTAAAAGCTCCTGCACACAGTTCATCAGACACGAGGAAGAATAAAAAAACATGCGCCTTCCCACCGCTGCCCACCTTTCGGGACTGCCGTTGGATAGGCTGCACTGGAAAATTTTTAGCGAAAAGAAGCGAAACTTTGATGGGAAGACACCCCAAGCTCCTAAAGCAGCTGCCTCCACACCGCAGCTCCATCCCCAGGTGGTCTCTCCCATGCCCCCTCCCTCCCGGGATGGGGCTCCCCTCTTCCCTGGGACCTGGGGACTCAGAGGCCACCGGGGCGGTGCTTGGCACAGACCTGATGGGGAGGGAAGGGTCCCCGGCGTCCCACCAGTCCTTCGGGGGGCTGATGTACATGCACCACAGCTCCCAGCTGTACCCGTGGGCCGAGTTCTCGTACCGCTGCACCTCGAACGTGTCCTGCTTGATGTTGTCAATGGAGGGGAGGATCACGCGCTTCCGGTTCTCCTGGATCCGGGACAGAACCGGCTCGGCCCTGAAACACAGAGACGTAGAGATTTCATCTCTCCCCTGAGGCTCACCCACTCTTCAACTGGCACACACCCCAAGACGGCAGACAACGAACAGAAGCCTGGAGTTACAGCCGGGGCTGTGGGCAGGCGGGGACTCAGATGGATGGAAACTGAAGGCCCCCAGGGGCAGCTCCAGGCAGATCAGGCAGCTTGAAGGGAGGACGGGGAGGTGCTGTGACGAGCAGCTCAGTCCCTGTCCCTGGGGGGGTCACCACATTGCTGCCCACGTGGGCGTGACAGGCATGAAGAACTCAGAACATGAGGGCTTCTGCCCTAGAATGGATGGCTGGTCTGTGATACCAACAGTGTGAGCCAAAGCAAGGCCCTCCTGACTCTAGGATTTGTACAGCGTTTTCGGTTTCCCCCCAGGCACTGGCCGATCCCTCTGTTTTTTTTCTGCTGGAACTGAATTACCTTCTAAATAGGTCACTTCTGCCCTTCATGGCCTGATTTCAATGAGCATTTCGCTAGCTTCTTTGTGCATGTGACTGTTTCCATTGTTTTAATTGATTATTTAATTGATTTCTTAAAAGGGATTTAATTGGCTGGGTTAGTGTCGGCGGGCAGGGATGAACTGAATGCAAAGGCAGGCAGAATCCTGCCTCCCAGCTAGCCCGCACCCCCCGGGGCTGCAGCACGCGATAGGCAGGGACCTGGCTCGGGGTTCAACGCGTGGCCCTGCCAGCTTAGGAGAAAGCAGATGGTCAGACACCCTTGCCAGGGTGCGTCTCCGAGGAAGACGTGGGAAGGGACCATTTCCCACATTCGAGAAGGAAAAGATGGCTCTCAGAAGCCAGGGCATTAATCTCCCTGCTTAGAACAGAGCGCAGGCTTTGGAAAAGAGTCAAGTGAAAATCCCATTCCTCTGCATTATTTGGAAGAGTAATGAGGACGCTCGGCCTCCATCCCATCTCTTTTCATTTGCAGCTATTGAATTACCTGTTGGCACATTTCATCTTTCTATTTAACATGAGCAATAAAATAGACCCTGGGCCATTTACTGCCTCCAATACTTCTGCATACACCACAGAGGCGGATGCCAATCGGGACTGACGTCCCATGATGTCTAGGTGCACTTCAGAGCTCTGTCCTCCCCCAAAGCCCTCACTCTTGCTATTGTCCTCCAGGAATGCCCTTGTGCCCGGGAAAGAAGTCTAGGATGAACCTACACAGGTTTATCCATCAAGTGCCACCTCTCCCAGGAAGCCTGCCTTAATTTCTCCCAGTCGAAGACTCTCTCCAGCCTCTCAACTCTTAGACCATCTGCCCCCTATTCAAGTCACTCTGACCACATGCTGTCTTGGCTGATCTTTGAGCACAGGTTTATTTTTTCTTTATAAGCTCATGATAGCTGATGTTTATCAAGCACTGGGCATCATTCTGAACATTCTACGTGTGCTACACTGGACTAAGATAAATCTCAGAATAATTATATGAAGTAAATACTATGATCATCATTTTACAAATGAGGAAACTGAGGCCCAGGGAGATTAAGGCACTTGTCCCAGGCCACACAGTTTCTAACCTGGATAGTCTGGCTTTAGGTCCGGTCTCTAAGCTCCATGGCCTCCTTGAACAGCGCACCCTTCCCCTAGGCTGGTCTGGTGCCATGCACGTAGAAGCAGTCAGCTCAGCCCATCGCTGAGCGGGGGAAGTTGCTGAGCATGGGGCAGAAGACTGTGGTTCAAATCATGCCTCTGACGCTCAGGAGCTGGGTCTTCCAGTCTGTCGCAGAGCGTACAGCTGTTCCCAGGGATGTGCTCCCCTCCTTGGGGACGTCCCGCCTATTACCACGAGGCCTGAGGTGCTTCTCTGCAGAGGGATGACCTCCCTCAACATCAGTTACTGTTTAGCTTGGATGTGTGACCTGCTTTGGATAATAGAAAGTGTGACGATGTCATTTCTGAGCAGAAGCTTCCATGGCCATTGCAAGGTTCAGCTGTGACTCTTCTCCCTGAGCCACAGAAATGGCACTTCCTAGGCAAGGGTGCTCCTTGAGTCTCAGGTCACAGAGGACATATGGAGCAGAGCCACGGACAGACAACCCACAGCAGACCTGCCACGTGGACAAGACGGAGATCATTACTGCAGTAAAACCTACTAGAAGTTGTGACACATGGTCTAGCTGCCATGAAGTCATATACCACTCTGGTCCAAGTGTGGAAAATGAGTCTGAAGGGCTAAGATAGGATCACAGAGATCAGTAAGAATTAGCCTATAGGGTTCTGGAGGGTGGATACCAAATCTTGCCATATTTTCAACCAGTTGAGTGACCACCTGTTCCAGTTTGCCCAAGACTGTTCTGATTTTACTACTGAAGCTCCTGCATTTTGGGAAATTGCTCCGTACCGGGCAAACCCAATCAGCTGGTCATCCAAATCACAGCCTAGACCAGTCTTTGGGGCACAGCTGTCATCCAGTAAGTACTGGTCAGTTGGTTTAAGGGAAAGATAAAAAGGTCTGAGCTGGGAAAGTGGAGGTCAAGACAGAGAAGAGGGAGACATGAGAAATAGAAGGAAAAACCAGCCAACACTGGACGTGGACTGGATGAGGAACATGATGGGGGCCAAGACTCAAGTGAAAGGGACTGGGTGGTGCCAACAGTTTCAACGGGAAAGAAATGAGGAGGGACTGATGGGGAGGGAAGGGTGAGACAGGGCAAGGCTAACATTCCAATGGAACATTCAAGGGCATCTGTTGAGAAGGCTTCGAGCTCAAGTGTTCCCAGACTTGAGTGAGCCTCAGAGTCCCCGGGGGGGCTGGTTAAAGCAGACTGGCCATCCCCTGAGCGTCTGATGTCATAGATCTGGGTGGAACCCAACAATCTGCATTTCTAACAAGTTCCCAGATGACGCTGACGCTGCTGGCCTGGGGACCACATTTTGAGAATGTGAAGCTCAGGGCAGCACATGTGCAGCTGAGTGTGTATCAGGGTCTGATGGTGGCAGGAAAACCAGGAGAGAAAACTGGGGTCTGAGACGGCAACAGATACTCATGGGCACTTGAAAGGGCCGGTGTTAACGGTGACTTCATGCTCCAAACCTTTGTGTGGCCACGTGCATAACCATTCTTTACCCAGTCATTAAAAGGATTCTAAAGTTTGTTTCAAATGAAAAAGAATAGACATTTTAAGGTTTAATTAGTGATGGGATATTGGCTCTTCAAATATGGTACCATGAACGGCACTTACTGGTATAAGTGTAATGGCATCATTGAGTGTAAATGAACACTATTAATGAAATGAAAGACCCTGCTTTTTACTAATTAAGCAACCCTGGCATAGAGGTTTAACCTCTGACTTGATTTACCATTGGTTAGTTAGAAATAATCATATAACCGAAAAACTCGAATCCAATTTTAACATTCTCATTAGCTGTTCTGGGCATTTTCGATGCTTCGCTCTTCTTACATTCAAAATCTTCTACTCCCTGTATGCTTACCAGTTTCTCTCCTATTGTTCTGGAAAAACATCAGGGGCTACCACCGGCAGGGAGAAACCCTTCCCTTCCTCCAAACGATGTTAAAGATGATCCCATAAATTCTGGGAAGCTTTGCCTGAGTAGGTAGAATTACAAATGAATTGCTTGTTTCACAAGAACAGTCAACCATCCTCCCTAGAAATGGAAACAAGCAAAGCAGCAAAAGAGAACAATCGGAATCTGTCTGTCTTGTTCCCTTAGCAAGGACTGTCTTGAGTTCTGTCCAATGCATGCATCATTTTCACTGAGAATTTTAATGATGGTGATGATAGTCATGATGGTGAGGATGATGGTGATGATGACAATAACAAGGATGAAGATGACAGACTAAATAGGCAACAGACACATTTCACCCTGCTTCCCAGTTCTATCCCAAACCACGGTCCACCTTCTTCTCAACCACCCCTTCTCCATTCTTTCAGGGCCCCCAGAGGAAACAGGCAAAGTGCCCCACCTCCCGAACTCTAGCCTTCCAGACCCTGCCGCAGGTGTGCTCCTAGGATTCAGCTTGTGACCTACCAGCCAGCGGTGAACTCCACGTGGGCATCAAAGAAGCCGGTGACCTGGCCAGTGGCCACCTTCCAGCCCTCGATGCGAGCTCGGATCAGGCCCTCTCTCTTTTGATTTCTCACCACCTTCACGAGCCCGGGGTAACGTTTGTGGACATACTCCTCCAAGGGGGCCTTCAGTTCCTCTACAAATGACAAAACACAGGAAGGTCCATGTCAAAAGTGCATCCAACCCACTGGGAGGCCAGCAGATCTTCAGTTAGTTCCAGGATTGCAGGAAAGTTTGCATGTTAGGAATTTAGTAGAAAAGACTCCATTCCATGTGAGTCAGACATCTCTGATTTGAGATTTCTTTGCTTTCCGGCCCTCCCTCCCTTCCTTGGCCAGCATTCCTGTCCTCCCACTGTCCCCTGAATCCTGTTTATCAACTTTATATGGGTTTTCCCATCTGTCCATTTGCTGATTCTTACAGTATGTGTTCTGGGAGGTCCAGATCCATAGTCACGCACTACATGCAACATTCACAGGGTTTGTGCTTTGGCCGTAGGACATAAAAGAAGTCCTTGCCCCGCAGCAGAAATGCTACCGTGACGGGAGAAGTGACGCCGCCAGGGACTGAACACTCCCTCCTGCCATCAGCAGGTGGCAAAAAGTGCTTTATTCACATGATCTAACTTAACCCTTACAGCAGCCCTAGGTGGTTGCTAGATTAATTCCATAATTAACTAGATGAATTCCACTCTGCAAATTAAGAAATAGTCTTAGCAAGGCGAACCTGTCTCAAGGTCATAACCTAGGAAAACGGAAGAGCTGAAACACAGGCCAAGTGTGTCTAACTCCACAGACATAAAGGGATACCTCTGGATACGTGAGAATCACTGACTCATCACAGGGAAACATTTAAAAATTTTTCTTTTTTTCCCCTATCTCTATGAGATGACTAAGTGTCAACTAAACTTACTATGGTAATCATTTCATCATGTATGTCAGTCAAATCATTATGCTGTACCCCCCAAACTTATACAACGCTGTATGTTAATTATATCTCAGTGAAAATAGGGGGAGAGGCGGGAAACACCAGGTGTAGAAGGATGGATGAGGAAGGGGTGACAGAGAGGGGATTCTGAGATGTGCACACTCTGAGGACCGGTCCACAGACAATACTTTAAGAGATACTGTCACCTCTGACTTTGCTCTAGAAAAACCCAAAAGGCTGCAGACGTTGCACAGACCCCTCACTTCCCAGTCATACATACATGGCAACTCTCAGCAAATAAAAGCCATACATTTGCAGTGTATGGAAAGGCCGACCTCTCTAGGCCATGCATGTTGTCCCCGGGAAGGATGCTGCCATGTGACCCAGGAGGAAGTACAGAAGATGGAGGTTTAGATGGATGGAAAAATAGGCCTAGAAGCCAGGAGTATGGTTCTCAAACTGGAGGCCGCATCAGTATCAATTTGGAAGGGGAGTGTTGAAATGGATTGCTGCCCCGCCCCCCAGTTACATTTCCAGAAGGTCTAGGCTGGGGAACCACACTCTGAGAACCACTGAGCCCGAATGCTGGGCAATTGTTGGTGTTTTGGCCGGTTTTGCCATCAACATTGCCGTCATCCCAGAGCTGGTGAGGGAGCTGGTGGAGAAGCCAGGTGATGGGGACCCTCTGCTGTGTCAGTCACCCCAGTGATGGCACCGAGGCGGCCCAAAGAATTTTCAGCTTCTAGAGGCCACCTACATACTGAATGGTGGCTGCGTTTTCCTGTCTGTTAATTACATTTCTTGGAGCAAGAATTCTAGCAAGAAGGTTGGGCAGGCCAGGCTGCTCAGTTGGTCACTCACTCCCCATGAGTGCTGGGCAGGCGGGCAGGGGAAGAAGGGATGTGCCATGGAGGGCAGAGGACCACGCACAGGCCCTGCACCCACGGAGTAACACGGTGGGAGTCCCACCCACTCCCTAGGGTGGGCCCAGGAGGGCAGGCATCTTGGGAATCCCCGTAAGTTCAGGGAGAACATTCTGAGCACTGGGCGCCACGGCCGGGACCACAGACACCGTTAGCCTTCGGGGGCTCCTGGTGAGCTGGGACCCCGCTGTGGCTGTGCCCCGTGACCGGGTGTCCACTCCTGGCCACGCCAGTCCCCTGTCTACGCCAGTCCCCTGTCTAAGTATCAAGGGCTTCCCCTGTTTGTTCAGCAGTTGTGACTGAGACCTCAGCGGAGAGAGACAGAGGCATTTGCAAGTTTGGCAGAAGAGCGTGGTTGACTAACATCGCCCTTCCGCGACTCCAGGCTAGCGGGACAGGGACGTTAAAGCGCCTCGAGAAGTCTAAAAGGATAAAAGGATAATGCCTAATCGTCTGGAACTGGCCTACGGCTGCTGAGAATAAATGAGATTTACATACAAAGCCCTTGATATGCATTGAAAATGCTATTTCTAATACTAATTGGTCTCTTCATGTTGTTACTATAGATTAATTGTGTTAACTCCCTGTGAACAACAGCGTTATCTTTCCAGCTAGTCAACATCATGTTAAAGACCAGGGCCCACTGTATAGGGGCAAACACCATCCTCGGTCTTCCAAGGTTCAGGGACACATCTGAACACAACTGAAGTGACCACCTGGGGCTTCCAAGGGAACACTGAGGGAGATGCCGGCGTCCGCGCAGCAGAGCTCAAGAGCAAGCACCACTGAGAAGGCTTCACTCCCCAGTCCCTGGACGTGGCTCCGGACCTCAGAAGGGATTGCGTTGTGCCCCTGCCTGGATTTAAAATCAACTCATATACAAGCACTCCCTCAAGATGCTTACAATTTACTCAAGGAGATGAGATCTGTTAAAAAAAAATTTTCCAATATTCAGGAGCTAATGGCCAAAGAAAAATGACTGTAGAGGGAAAATGCTAGTGTGGGGCAGTGGGGTCACAAAGGGAGAAACGATTTTGGCCGGTGGTGTCCAAGGAGAAGGGAGTGTGTGAGTTAAGAGCAGGTTTGGACGTGCACGCTCACGGTTCCAGAATTCACAAACACACAGCAAAACACATAGGCGTGGAATTGGATCTGCTCAGGTGGCAGAGTCACTGGTGTCTGGGGGACTGGGAAGACACTGTTCACTAGAAAAGAGGAAAAGAAGGAAGGCAGCAGAAGAAGCTGACGAGCTCAGCTGGGGACAGGCAGAGCTGCCAGCAGGCTTCCCGGGGTTGACTCAGAGTGAGAAGACAGGGCACAGAGTGTCAGGGACACAGTGGGGAGAGACAATGGCCTCAGAGGGAGTGAGAGTTCCTGGAGACAGAGCGAAGAAGACTTAGAACCCCACTTTGGGAAACATGTGCATTTGGGAGGCAGGAAGCAGAGCTGGAGGACGAGACTGGCCAGAAACAGCATCACAGGGGCAGAGTCATATCAAGGGTAGAGTTTCCGAAGAAGAACCCGTGCACTGATTTTATAAATATTTATAGAGTGCCTACATGGCTGAAAATGACATGACCCCTGTTCTCAAAGAGTTCTTCAACATCCAATGTCAGGAAAGTCAAATGCATTAGATAAAATGAGAGCTGAGAACAAGCCATTGGTCTAGACAAATTGTAGGTTCCTGATGGGACCAGTGAGAAAAAGGAATTCCCTTCTGGATGCTGCTGGGTCCTGCAGGGACAGGGTTCGCTTCGGAGAAGTGGGTGAGTAGGACTGCTTAGGAGAGATGTCCAGAAAGGCTGTGCGAGGGCACAGGGGCTGTTGAGATTTGGAAGTCGCTTTAAAGTGAAAAAGCCCACAAGTTCACCAAGCAAAAACAAAGCCCCCAGGCTCACCATGGAAGGAAATAAATCCTCAGCCTGACAGTAGTAAGAAGTGTCACACCCATCACCTAAGATCCTTTATCATCCTTAACAGCTGAAACTGTTCCTGGACATTATAATGACAGTAAGAAAAACATTCTACATAAGCTTTTTCTCACAGGCAGACTCAGAGAAGAAAATAAAAACTCACTTCAGCAAAAATAAATGTTTACCTTCCGGTGTTATCAAATCCAATAGTAAATTGGTCTAGAGCCATTTGGGCATCCTTGTGTTTCGTAAGGTTTTTGGTAAATAGCCTTTGGGGAATCAAGAGGGGAGAGGCAACCACTGCCTGTGAATAGAAGGGACGGGAAGGGAGATACATCTAGTCCTTAACAAGAAAAGGACCACCTACCATCCAGGCTTAAGGAGTACACATCGGCAACAAGAAAGTCACAAACAGTGAGAGCTAAAGCAAAAAAACATTATTACAGATTTGCAGCCAGATTCTGCACTTTCAGTGATACTAGCAAATAAACCATCAGTCTGTCCCTTGTCTCTAAACCCTGCTCAGAAGGAAGGGTTGACCTAGAAGACTCATGTCCACCTGCTCTGCAAACCAGTGCATGAACCAGGGTGCCACACGGATGTGGCTTGGCACCACACTGTCCAGGGCCGGGCCACGTACCTCTCAACCCTCATAGTTATCAAGCCTTGATGATGAGACTTATTGAGTGTTGTCCCTCAAGGTCTGGAGACTCTGGACAATCAGTCTAAGGTTATGCGGGTGTTCCTCAAACTTTGCCTCTGCATCAGAATCACCAGTGGGTCTAACGAGCTCCACGAGGCTGCTGCTGCCGTTCTGGGGAACGCACCTGGAGCAGCTCTGGCTTAGAGCTGCTCCCCTATGCAACCCCTTCTGTGATGGAGGAGCCCCTGCGTGGGGAATAGGTCTCATTCGAACTGAGCAGACATTCCAGAATCCTAGTTTTGGCTACCGCCCATCTCTGCCTTCCCCACCACCTGAACCAATCTGCTCTGCTTTGTCTAAAGCAGAATAAGCTCCTTGGAGATGCTCTCAATCTACATGGGAGGCTTTGTCTTGCCATTTCCGAAACTGAGAGCCTGACTGCTGGCCCCCGAGCCCCGCGTGGAACCACCTCACAATTAGGTCAGCCCCTCGGCAAGGACCCCAGAAGTTCCTGGCTTCTGGTCTCACTCCCACCATCTATTACTACGAGGAGCACCACAACTCCCGCAACACCACTCCTGCTGCCATCACCACCCCCATCACCGCCACAGCCACTTAGAACCGACACGTCCCCCCGCCAGCAGCTGCTGAAGTGTGGGCATGCTGCTAGCTGGGAACGCATGGGTTGTGACAGCTGGGATGAGAAAACAGCACATATGGCATGTTCCAATTAAAAAAGAAAAAAAAAAAAAAGAAGAAGAAGAAGAAGAAACCCAAAAACCAAAACTGCCTGCCTCGAAGCCAGCACTCCTCAGAGTGTGAGATTCCTCTCCACCCAGGAATCACCTGGGAGCTTGTGAAGATGCAGGTTCCCAGGTCCACCTGAAGTGTTTCTAATTTAATGGGCATTGGTGGGGTTGACCAGCACTCCAGATGATTCTCCCACAAACCCAAAACTTCTCAAAAGCCCTGATTTATTTTTCTCCCATTGTTTTTACCATGGTAAGATACATATAACACAAAATTAAACACGTTGACCATTTTAAAGTGTACAATTTGGTGTGGCGCAACCATCAACACTACCTAGTTCCGGAACTTTCCATCACCCCCACAAATAAACCCCACACACACATTCAGCAGTCACTCTCCATTTCCTGCCCGCTCCCCAGCCCCTGGCGACCACTAATCCACTTTCCATCTCTGTGAATTTGCCTCTTCTGGATTATGTCATAAAAATGGAATCATACAAGATGTGGCCTTCTGTGTCTGTAACCCTGGTCAATTTTGAAGGGGGGTAGGGGAGGGGAGTGTGAATTTCAACCCTTCGGAGGGTCTGATTCCTTGTTGTGCTCCTGTGAGCTTCTCTGATGCCCATTTTGGTTATTTGGTTGACTGGAAGCTTATTCCCAAAGGACTTCCAGATTCAGCGAAGAGGGTTCTGGCCTCCCTGAGGCCAGATCCAAGCCTGAATCTGTGTTCACACCCCTAGGGCCGCCCTGACACCAGTCTTTCTCCCCATCAGGGAACTTCCAGCTCACCCTGCTTGGGGCCCCAACGCTGGCACAGGGGAAAAACACAGTTAGCACAGAGATTCTGCACAGCCATGAGGCACGATGCCCTGCATTTCTACGGTGTCTTTTTTATGAGATTTTGTTTTAAAATGTGCAAATCATTCATAATGCCATCAAAAGAACACAAAAATAGATTTAAAACACCTGGGTTTTCTGGTCCACCTGAGAATAGCTTTATGCCTGGAATAGCTAACCAAAAATAAACGAGTAAAAGTGGCCAAATATCAATAATCTATTTTTTAAAGTAATTTTTTAATTAAAAGAAGGGAGAGAGGGAGAAAGCTCATGCAACATGTGGGGTTTCTCATCTGTCAAATGCAGACAGTAAGTTCCAGAAACAAAGCCGGGTTTTGAGGGACCTGAAGTTCACATATCTGAAGGATCTTCTTTAAGAAAAAGAAAAAAAAAATTCTTTTGGAAATTTTACCAAACAATACAGGTGTGTTAGGTGCCCCCCACTCCAAGGGTCTTGAAGGGATCACGCAAGTGAAAGGATCCAAGTCATCAGCTTCAAGGTGAGTATTCCCTGTGAGGCGGGCTTCACGGATGCGAAATTCCTTTGTGGCTGACAGTCACTACTTTTCAAACATTTCAACTACTACGTTTGTCTGTATCTATAATGAAATACCGATATCCCGAAACTGCTTGCCAAGCTGACTAAAAATGTCAGCTCACCATAAAATGCTTCCAAAAAAAAAGAGAACAACTCAGATGAGGACCCCTCTTGCAGTTAACTGGAGAATGATCTCTCTTGCAAACTTACAACGTTCCACGATTCTTGTTTTACATTTACCGAGTCCTAAGTGCCCCATTCTGTCGTAACCGCTTTCCCTCTAGTAGCTCTTCTGTCTCCATCAGGACTCTGTGAGGTAAGTGGCCCTGTTATCCCCATTTTACAGATAAGGACATTGAGACAGAGAGAGGGCAAGCGCCTAGCAGAAAGTCACACAGTTTGTAAGTGACATGCCGGCACTCCTGGTCATTCTGCCTGATTCCCGTGGATGCGAGGCTGCGAGATCTGAAGTGGTTCGTCTGCTCGTGTGGAACCGAGCCTCGCACGTGGCAGGTGGAGGCCTGACCCAGGTCTGTGCTGGAACTGGCTCTCTCTGTAACTTCGAAGCGCCCACAATTTCGCTCTGGGCTTGGCGTAGGCATCTACCTTTCTTTCTAGCCAGCCGTCCGCTGACAGGGGTTGGTCCTCTCCGGGGAAGAAGCCCTCTTGTTGACTGAGAGACTCAAAGGGAGGGAGCAGCAGGGAGAACCAGCTGAACTTCAAACTCCTCCAGACAGTCCCACCAAACTCAGGAAGGACAGCAGTGACATTAAGAACCACGCCCCCTTCTCCATCACATGGGCCTGTCTCTGAAATCCGAGCCTTGAAGAACACCAGTAGGGAGAGAGCCAGCATGTAAAAATGCCAGATGAAATGACACAGAAGGCGGCTGTATTGCCTATTTTATCCTCTGGGCATCTCTCAGCTTTGTGGACTAAATAATGCATTTTCCGACGACAGGAGTGAAAGAGAGGCCGAGGCAGGCGAGGCGAGAGCAAGAAACTTCGGGAAGAACGGGAGAGATTAAAAAGGGATGTTTTTGCTGTGTATGAAAGCATTTTAAAGGCGATTCCATAGTGAGATCAAAGCAAGGAGGGAAAAAAGCAAAAGGCAAAAAGCAGCAAGAAAAGAGATGAGACGTATAAAGTACCGAAGTGTTAAACTAAGTGCATCACACAGAGCTGTGCATTCAGGGAGAGGTGCTTTGAAAAAGAAACCCATCTCTGCTTTCAATTCCTTTGTTAAGAAGTTCCTCTCCACTGCATTTAAATTTCACCTTAAAAAAAAAATACAAGGAACCCAAACCAACAGGAAAACATCATAATGCCTATGGGTGGTGCCTCCAGATTGCTCCCCCAAATTAAGAGAGCGTTCCCCTATCCTGCCCCATCAAAAGGCAGTTGAAAAGTCTGGTACTTGCAGCTGATTCCAGTAATAACATGTGAATTTAAGCGATAAAATTTGTCTACAGCCTGGAGTGTGTTTTTCTTTCATTATGTTCCTTATTTACTGCGATATTGATTCGGAATGCTCTGAAGCTGGCAAACCTCTTCCCTGAAATAGCCAAAGTCACAGTCATTAAGGGGGGAGCAGGGGGGACAAAACAGCACACGGGAAACAGAAAGCCCTGGAGAGAACAGGGTCATGGCTCAGCGCTTGGTCACTTCTTGTAGTTTTCTTTCAATGCAGTTGGCAGCCGGGAATGGCAAAACCAGAGTAGGCATCTGGTCAGTTCCCTCTTCTCCATTATTTTGGGGACCTCTGCATTGAGAGCCCTGAATTCTCCAAGGGCAAAGGCAGTGTGGGTCCCGTGCACAGAGAAAACGCTTACGCACGCTCACCGAAACAGAGTGCACATGAAGGTGTGACGCAGCATGAAAATGCTCTGTAAATAGCAGCCTTTATTAGGGTCCGAAGGTCTGCAGAAACTAACATGTCTGTCTCTTCTAGCCCAGGGGAGACCTTCAAGATATTTAACAGCCAAAGATAGGCAGTGAACAGGCAGAACAGATGTGAGCCCGAATGTCACACCGGGACCTGCTGGCCGAACAGCAGCGCTGGGAATCCCAAACCATCACCGCACTGGACGTTCACGCAACGGGCACTCATTTGACCTGAAGACCCGAAAAAGCCCTCCTGATTAGGTAAACTCACAGGGTGCACAGGGCAGGGATATTCCGAGGTGGAAAAAGAATGAAAACAGAAAGGTCTCCAGGCAGGAGGGTGCCACAGGGCCACATGCAATTGGATTCGTCTACACTGAGCCTGGGGGCACCTGCAGAGGCAGGGACACACCTGGTCAGGAGGGTTCATCTTGAGCTGCTGCACGACACCAGGGTGAATAGTTAAGAGAGATAATAATGGTCCCTACCTGAGGGGCCGTTAGCGGTGGTGAATAAGAGAATGCATGCAAAGCGCGTAGTGGCTCAGTGTCGAGCACAAAGAAGGCACTTGGGAGATGCTAAAATTACTACTCATTTTTTATTGTGTGTATCGCTGTATATAGTTGATGGGAGAGCGGATACGCCTTGGGAAATACTGAGATGACTTGGTAAGGAGACTTGAGGTGTGCAGGGGAGGGAGTCTTAAATTGGAAGGAAGGGGGAAAGCACAGAGGGAGGTGACATTTCACAGGGAGGGGACAGATGGCTGAGTTGGAGCCCCGGCCTTTTGGCTGTGCTGCTGTGGATTGAAGCATTTCCCTCTCTGAACCTGAACATCTTTTTAAAAATGAGTATCAATGACCAACTCAGTGGCAGAGGGCACGGTCAAGACTCAAGGAGGTGTTTGCTCAGTTAGCATGGAGTCGGGCCCAGGAGCGGAAACGGAGTGCCAGGCCCCCTCTGCATTTGTGCCACTCTCTATGGGGTTCCTTGAGGGATAATTAACTTGCAGGCCCCCTTGAGGCCAGATAGCTGATGTCCCCCCACATGTGTAAGGCAAGATGGAAATCAGTGGCCAGGCAGGACCTGTCCCTGGGGACATGGAAGGCAGCCATCCTGCCCTCCGGGTAACAGGTAAGTAAAGGCTTTGTTCCGAGCCGTGTGCTGGTGCCGGGCACAGGCCCTCCCAGACCCTGTGGCACAGCCTGAGGCCAGAGATCCTTTGCCCAGCAGGCTGACCAGAGCTCACAGCTGAGGTGATCTAAAGACGCTCCTGTCAATGCCAACGCAAGCATCCGCCCTACTTTCCCAAGAAAATAACATGAAAGCTCTGGCACAGCTCTTTGGAGAACAAAGGTGAAAACTGCCCCGCCTGGCCTCCCTGACAACTTCCCACCCACCCCTGGGCTTCCTTGATCCACCTCTCCCTCTGCCTCACCTGTCAGCCCCGCCGATCCCCCACCAATCCCCCACCGATCCCCCGCCGGGGCTGGGCTGTTCAAGAGTCTTTACCCTTCCTTGTGCTCTGAGGCTGCACAGCACTGTCACAGGATGAGGTCACACTGTCCCTCCTCAATCTTGTAGTCCAGCAAGACCCCCTTCTCTGACCAGGACTCTCTCTCTGAAACTCCAGTCCACCTGTCAATTCTTACACATCGAATCCCACTGCAAGCTTCCCTCTCGACGCCCGAAGCTCCCTGGCCCCTAGATCTGGGTTCGTCCACTTCCCCTCATCGCTGTTCCCTACCATCCAAATATCCAAATTCTGTCTTTCATGCGCCAACTCAAGTACCACATCCTTCTCAAAAGCCTTACTTATTTCCCCAGCTTGTGGGAACCCCAAGTGTGAACACCATTGATGTCGTCACAACATTCAGGGTCGATGGTTTGTCCACCCTGCTCCCTCCGTTTCTGGAGGTTTCTCCCAGGGTTACTGGGGATAGTTCTGCGCATGACCCTACCCCCCTGGCCACAGTTGACAGGCCCAAAGAAGGGCCTCTGACCCAAGCTAGAGCACCATTTCCCTTCCCTGGGTTCTCCTGGAGAGGTGGTCCTTCCCCCTACCAGGGCTGAAGCAACAATTACAATGTCAACTCTGGCCATCTTTGCAGCCCTATTTCCCTCCAGATGGCCTGGGGAACTGGCGGTGGCCAGTCTTCACAAGGAGAAGCTCAGAGACAGCAGAGACTCGGGACAGAGAACCCTGGCAATGTCTGACTGCCTGGGTCTGACTTGCCCTTGGCCCAGCCTCACTCCTGTCCCTGAGGTGTGCCAGCACCTCCAGGATCTTGTATTGTTGGGTTCTCTCTAATGAGAACCGAAAACGTGATCCCAGGGCCAAACTTTCAGCACACCTTTTGGATTACTCCTGGATCTGCAGGAATCCAACCCATTCTTGGTATCATAGTTAAGGTCACTAAGGCCAGAACAGAAACTTTTCCTCCACTGGAGGTTGGGCTGGAAGATTAAAAATTAATTTTTTTTTTTTTTTTTTTTTTTTTTTTGCAGGAGATGGAATAAACGACCAAAAAAGTTCGCTGGAACATGTGTTTACCATCGCTCGAGCAATTGCACTCTTGGGCATTTATCCCAGGGACGTGAAAATTTATTTTCACACAAACATCTCTACACCAATATTCACAGCAACATTACTTGTAAAAACCCAAACTGAAACGACCCAAATGTCCTTCAACAGGCGAGGGGCTAAACAAACTCAGTCAACCCATAGCGTGGAACACCGCACAGAAGTGAAAAGGAGAGGACTGCTGGTGTGCACAGTTTGGGTGGAAATCAAGGGACTTCTGCTGAGTGCAAAAGCCAGTCACAAAGGTTACGTCATGTATGGTTCAATTTATAGAACATTCTCGAAATAACAAAATTACAGAGATGGAGAACAGATTAGTGGTTGTTAGGGGTTAGGGATGGGGCGGTTGGAAGTGGTAATAAAGGGGGAACATGGTGGGCCTTTGAGGTGATGGGACAGATCTGTATCTCAGCTGTGGTGGTGGTTACACGAATCTGCACATGTGATAAAACTGTATAGAAACACCAACACACACACACACACACACACACACACATTAAACTAGTGAAATCAGAATAAGCTCTGTGGATGGTACCAAAGACAGTTTACAGGGTATGATGAATGCACTAGAGGTTTGTTCTCTTGGGAGGTAATTAGGTTTATAAGACCCCTTGTACATTTTTGCAACTTTCTGTGACTCTATAATTATTGCAAAACAACAAGGTGTTTTGTTGTTATTTTTTTATTTTTTATTTTCTTAGCCAGGTAGCACACGAAGCTTTAGCTGGGGTTCTCACACGACCTCTCGCGTAAAGAGTTACACACTCCTTCTCCTCCCCTCCCCATGGCCTGAAAAGACACCGGGAGAAATGTAAACACACAACCAAATGGTGATGACAGACCTACAGAGCAAATGCTGTCACACTGCATGATCTGGCTGGGGACAAAACCAAGGATTATTTCCAATTAGGAAGGCTCTTTATAGCAGGGGGTGAGGCAGCTGCTGTTCTAATAAGGAAGCCTGGTCCAGCGTGCAGCTGTGTGATAACAAGGTGTCTCCTGGCTACTTTACTCAGAGCCTCCGTCACGCAGGAGAAATGTCATCTTCCCGAAACATAAGACCTCTCCTATCTCTGTAATTAGAAACCAAGAAGAAAAGCAGACAATGCCAGTATGTCTTCTCCAAAATCCCTTTTAAAAGCCCAGAAGGTCTCATCTTCCACTCAAAAAAGTTTCTAACTCGAGCCATCCTGCTTTCAACCACTGAGCACAGCAACCAAGAGAAGAGCTTGATCAGGTGTGTTTGCTCCAGAGGGAAATATTAGTGACAAGGTATACAGCCATCCAGAGCACCGAGAGACTCGAATCATTATTACTAGAGAGAGATGGTTTTTGACATGGAAACCAAAACAACAAGAGCGTTGAAGCCCAAGTATGTACAATAATGCCAAACGCAAAAACTCCCAGGACGATGCCACTGGAAGTAAGGCAAAAAAAACTTTGCACACGTGTAGTTTAAAGTAACATATTCAGCCATCCCTGTAACTTGGTAGAAGGCATTATGGTTCTTGCCCTCAAGGGTCTTATAGTTTAGAGACAGTCAAGTGCACAGATGCAACACAGCGTGCTAAGGGCTGTGCCAACCGACATGCAGATTCCTGGGGAGCAGAGGCTAAGGGCTCCCAACCTGGCCATACCTGGGAAATCCAGGAGGGCTTCCCAGTGGAGATGGCACAGAGGTAGAACGGTGAGGAATAAGCTGGAACTGGCACATCAGATAACACCACGAGAACACTTAACAGTAACGTCCTTTATTACACGGCCAGGACTTGTACTCTGTGATTGACAAGGATTATCTTGAAAGCTTACAATTTAAACCCCGCACAAATGCCACTATTATCCTCAACTTACTCAAACTCAGAAAAAGTAGATACCTGGGCCGAGACCTCCACACACCAGTGCTTAAGAAAAAAAGGAAGGAAGTGTTTAAAAAGTAGTTTAAAATTATTGATAAGATATTAAAAAAGTATTAAAGATTATAATAGTGGAAACAAAGAAACTTCTAATATTATTTCAACTTGATGGCTAAAGCTACTTCTCAGTTTACAATTCCAGGGGAATTTGGACTTGACACCAAAAGGTGAACTCAATCCCTCTCCCAAACCTACCACTCTTACCACACTCCTTATCTTAATGCATGGCACCAACTTGTCACCGGATCCAGGATGCTGGGAGTCCTCTTTGACCCCTCCCCATTCTTTATCCTCCTTCATAACCTGTCAGGCTTCATGTGATACAGCCTCAATGCTTCCATATTTAAAATATTTTAGCATATGAAAGCAGGAAATTTCAAATAAGTGGTTAGGATGAATTATTAAATACACTGAGATAACCACACTTTGAGACATGGGTCTCTAGATTAAAACTCTCCCACGTCTTATATAAAAATATTTAATCTGTTGAAATTTATTTGGAAAAGAAATATCTACCTATAAGAAAACATGCATGAATACCTGCACCTTCTTGGAATAATGAATATCTTTCATAGGACATCACCAAAAGAAAAGACTGATGGATTTGACTGCGTAAAAATGTAAATTTTATGCTTGTCTAAAAATACTGCAAACAAGTTAACGTGAAAGCACAAATTGAGAGAAATACCTATAAAGTGAATGTAAAAGGAGTTTAATTAATATATATAAAGTTCTAATAAATCAATACGATAGAGATAAATACTCCAATAGAAAAAATGTGGAGGCAGGTATAGCTCAAGTGGTAGAGTGAGAGCTTAGCATTCACAAGGTCCTGGGTTCAATCCCCAGTACCTCCTCTAAAAAAAATAAATAAACCTAATTACCTCCCCACCTTGCCCTGCCAAAATTTAAAAAAATTAAATAATACAATAATAAATAAATAAAATATTAAAAAAAGAAAAAAATGGGTGTCATTAATAGGCAAATGCCCCAAAAAGAGAAAAATAGTCAAACGTACAAAAAAGTGTTCAACATCACTAATATTCAAAAAATGCATATTTTAAAATTTTATGCCATCTTTTTCACTCATCAGAATAGCTAAGATGACAAAGATGAATAAGATTCAGTGTCAGTGAGGATACAAAGAAAGAGACACTTGTGCATACTTTTCACAGGACAGTACCACATAGCTGGAGAACAAGTCATCAATTCATATTAAAAGTTTTTAAAAATGAATATGGAACTTGCAGGATGAGACGGTGAATTTAACTTATGAATTTGACATCATCCTCTACACAAAAGCCACTGAAAACTACAGTAAAGGGATTAAAAAATAAATAAATAAACCTATAATCTTCCAAGATCAGAGAAGACAGAGCAGAGTCACAGACTGACAGACGCATCAGACCCCTCTGCTGTCAATCCCAGTAAATCCGACCCAAGCACTCAGAGTGTGTGCGTGTGTGTGTGTGTGTGTGTGTGTGCATGTGTATAATACACAATGTGAGATTTTCCATTTTATTTTACAGTTCAGTGACATTAAGTCCAATCACATTGCTGTGCAGCCACATCTCATCATCCATATCTATAACTTTTTCATCTTCCCAAACCAAAACTCTGTATGCGTTAAATAGTAACTCCTCATTTTCCCTCTCCTAGCCCCTGGCTGCCTAATCACCTTTTAAAAGGTAATCACTAGCAGACAACAGGCTTGCTGGACATTTGAGGAAAGCCTCCAAGGTGGGAGATGGAAACGAAATAACAAAGAGAACAAAGCATCTCGTGGAAACCAGTTTATGCAGGAACAAAACTGAAAAACAAAATAAGACATTATTAATACCCTCCAAGGGATCGGAAGACATATTGTTTCCATTAAATAAAAACAATATGCTATAAAAAGGAACTTTCAGAGAATAAAAATGAGGACTTGGAAACAAAATCATGATAGCAGAAATAAAAAACTGAATAGAAGGGAACAGAGATAAAACTGAAGAAAGCAAATATATCAGAGCAAAAAGATAAGAGGGCAAAGGTAAGAAAATTAGGGATTTACTAGGAGGCTTAATAGTGGAGTATGATGGGAAATGCTAAAAGAGAGAATTGAGAAAAAGTGGGGAGGAATCGTCAATTAAATATTCCAAGAAATTTTCCAGAAACTGGCATTAGATTCCAGATTGAAGCCACTGAATGACCAGCCAATGGATGAAAATGGACCCACAGCAACACTCATCACTGTGAATTTCAAAACTCTGGGGACAAAATGAAGATTCTACAAGCTTCCAGAAAGGAAAGAAATATGGAAAAGATCTGGATTCAGAATGCCTTTGTTTCTTTTTTAAAAAAAAAAAATACTGCAAGACAGAAAATTACGGAGCAAACCCATCAAAATTCTGAAAGGTGATGTCTAACTCAATCAGGCCATCATTCACACAGAAGACTAGGAAAAAGCTTTCATCAGACATGGACGATCTCAAAAGATTCTCTCTTCCTTGTAGTCTTTCTTGAGATGCTTCCAGTTGTTGAGTTTCACCAAAATAAGTATGTAAACCAAGAAAGAGAAGCACAGAATCCAGCATAGGTGAGGGGCAAAGGAGATCCCAGGAGGATGGTGAAGAGAGGTCCAAGGAGGCAACAGTGCACAGCCGCCATGGCCAATGGTCCACACGGGAGCCGTGTGACTTGAGGCAGACATGTTGAAGGTTACCATTACTATCTCTCCTGCAACCTCACCACACTTCAAGCTGAGGATAGATCATCTGAATGAGTTCGTCCCCATCCTTCCCTATAATTAGATGCTCTGACCAGAGGCTAAGTTTGTGCCCATTCGCCACGCCTGCTGCCTAAATCAGTGAGGACACTCATTTCATCCTAATGCTTCGACCTCCTCCTGAGGGTAGGCAGCACACTTGATGAGGTCAGAAGCAGGAAACCCAGGGCACCTAATTCCATCTGTCCAGATTTTTGCCTTATACCCAGTACCTGATTCACACAATATCCCAGCAAGACGCCCTGACTGCAGTAAGCCTTGTGTTTCCTGAGATCACTGGTGATCTAGCTGTCTTCTCCAGAAGAGGCCTCCTTAACTCTTTGGAAAGCACAGTAGGTTGATGTTTCTGTTTTTGACATGGTAGGAATAGCAAGCATTTATTAGGAAGTATATTTTTGTAAAAACAAAAACAAAAACAAAAACAAAGGAGCCAGGAAAACCAAGCAAGAGAAAGAAATAAAAGGCATCCAACTTGTAAAGTAAGAAGTAAAATTATCAATATTTGAAGATGATATATTATATATAGAAAGCTCTAATGGCACATCCCCCCCTCCAAAAAATTAGAGCTAATTAACAAGTTTAGCAAAGTTGAAAGATACAGGATCAATATACAGAAATCAGTTGCATTTCTATATACTAGCAATAAGCACTTCAAAGATGAAATTAAGAAAACAATTCCATTTACAATAGCATCAAAAAATAATATAATATTTAGGAATCAATTGAATCAAAGAAGTGCAAGATTTGTATACTGAAAACTATAAAATGTTGTTGTAAGAGATGAAAGAAGACCTAAATAAATAGAAAGACACTGTATGTTCATGGGCTGGACGTGTTATTATTGTTACGATGACAATATGCCTGAAATTGACCTATGGATTCTGTGCAATCCCTAACAAAATTCCAACTGCTTTTATTGCAGAAACAGACAAGGTGGCCCTAAAATGCCTATATTGATATATGGGACCCAGAAGAGACAAAGCAATCTTGAAAAAGAACAAGGTCGGAAGACTCATATTTCCTGATTTTAAGGCTACAACGAAACAGCCATCAAGACACTGTGGTACTGGCCTAAGGATAGACATGTAGATCAATAAAACAGGATTTAGAGTCCAGAAATAAACCCTCACATTTACAGTCAGTTGATTTTTGACAAGGGTGCCATGACCATTCAATGGGGAAAGAACAGTCTCTTCAACAAATGGTAGTTGGACAACTCAATAGCCTCATGGGAAAGAAAATGAGTTTGGACCCCTACCTCAAACCATATGCAAACATTAACTCACAATGAATAAAGACCTAAGTGGAACAACTAAAACTATAAACCTCTTAGAATAAAACATAGGGTAAACCTTTGTGACCTTGGATTAGGCAATAGTTTCTTAGATATGACACACACCCAAACAAAAATACACAAAGCTGATCTTCACAAAAATTAAAAACATTTGTGCATCAAAGGACACTATCAAGCAGGTAAAGACAACCTAGGGGATGGGAAAAATATTTGCAAATACATTTGCAAAAAATACTGACTATATTTGATAAGAGTGCATACCCAGAATATATACAGAACAATGAATTACAACTCAACAAAAAAGACAAATAACTCACTTTTAAATGGTCAAAAGATTTGAATAGATATTGCTTCAAATAAGCACTTGAAGAGATGCTCAAACTAATTAGTCTTTAAGGAAACGCAAATAAAACCACAAGATACTTACTGCCTTACACCCAGTGGGGTGGTCATAATTTTTTCTTAAAAGTAAAATAACAAATGTTGGTGAGGATGTGGAGAAAGTGGAACCCACATACATTCCTGATGGGCATGTAAAATGTCTCAGCCTCTGTGAAAAAGCCTGGTTGTGGGAAACAGTCTCACAGTTTCTCAAAAAAGATTAACTCTAGAATTATCATATGACCCATCAATTTCACTCCTAGGTATATACCCAAGAAAACTGTAAACATGTCCATATAGAAACACACACATGAATGTTTATAGCAGTATTATTGCTCATAGCCAGAAAGTCAAAACAAGCCAAATGTCCACCAACTGAGGAAGCATAAATTAAATGCGCTATATGCTTACAACAGGGTATTGCTCAATCATGAAAAGGAATGAAGTACTGATATATGCTGCAACATGGATGAACCTAGAGCGCATTACATTAAGTGAAAAAAGCCAGACATAAAAGGCCACATATTGCAGATTTTGTTTAGATCAAACGTCCAGAATAGGCCAATTCATAGAGGCAGAAAGTACCTTAAGTGGTTGCCCAAGGCACTGAGAGAGACTGATAACAGGTTCAGGATTTCTTGCAGGGATGATGGAAATATTCTGGAATCAGACAGTGGCGAGAGTTGTAAGACACTGTGAATATACTGAGAGCCACTGAACCGCATACGCCTTATAATGATGTATTTTATGTTATGCGAATTACATCTCAATTGAATATAAGGGAAAGTAAATAAAGGATGACTTATACATGGATCAGTGATGGGGTATGTCAAAAATTATGGCTGATATAATTCCATGCACCTGAATTCCCCCTCAAATAAAGATCAAGGCAAAAAGCACTGATGGCCTGAATGAAGTCTAGCGGCTCCGGATATGGGCAGGTAGGATCACAGTCAAGAGTAACCAACCAGGTGCTGGTGGGAAAGGGAGGAAGAAGTGCATGAAAAGACTTCTGGTCTCTGAGGATGAGATAACCGAGTAGCAGGTGAAGCCCTGCACTGAGACAGGGAATAAAGAACAAGAAGCAGGTTTCCGAGGCTGCGAGGAGAATGGTAAGTTAGTCACTGGACTGAGCTTACAGTTTGAGAGGGACCCTGGGCAGCCATCCAGGAGGCAGAGGACACACAAGTGTGGAGATCGGGGGAGAGGCTGAGCTGCTCGGGGCTGGGGGATGGCTCTGGAGATCACCAGAACGTGTACAGTGGAGGAGGTGGCCCAGGGTGTCCTGGTGATGAGAACCATGAGTGATCCCAGCTGACGCAGGAAGCCAAGGGGGGGAAGACGAGAGGACCGTCAGATGTCAGTGTGCCAGGGCCTTGGGATGAGACAAATGCCCAGAAGGAAGCTGCCCACAATGTCAGACATGGCCAGAAAGGCGCGGGAAAGTGCCCACTGGACGTGGTGAGCAGTGATGTTGCCTGAGCGACTCCAGTTGAATAACGCACAAGAGTACAAGGCATTGCATCTTACTGGGGCTAACTTAAGCCAATGTCAATATTCAAGTGGAATGAAACAAATGACTTAAAACAACCAAAAACTAAAAGGGAAAGTCCCTGATGAGCCTGTGCACACAGATCCAGAGTCACTTGGCTTTATTCACTTTCCCTGAGCCAGTATTTTTTTTTTTTAATTCCTGAAAAAGCCTCTATTTTCTTGAATGTACGTGACAACACGGGGGGTGGAGGTGGTTTTGTCCCCATCTGAGCCAGTCCTGACCTGCCTGAGAATGGACCAGTCTCCTCTCAGTAAAATGATGGTTGCAGAACTTTTTTTTTTTTTTAATAAAAAAGGAGATGTCATGCTCCACCATTCAGGAGGAAAAAAAAGAAGAACATTAACCTGTTTTTACTACAGGACCTTAATGTAAAATATGCATTAAAAAAAAAAGGGTGAGAACATGGCAAATGAGCAGTTGCTTCTGGTTAGTCTCTTCAGCATTTGTTTTTTCCCAATTATATGTGCTTTTTGATACATTCAAATGTTCCTACAAAGAGCACGCATTACTTTTAAGATCAGGAAAAAAAAACTGGTAAGGCTGGAAAAAAAGCTTTAATCAAATTCAAACAGAAGGTAAGCAGGGATAACAGTATTAACGTTAGACAAAATATATTCCAGGCAGAGGGGGAAAAGTATGCTTTTAAACTAAAGGGAGCAGTGCATAATGGTAACCGCCACCGCTGATAGTGAAGCCGTGCAGATACAAATCTCTAGTTGCCAAAGAAACTGACAACAAGATACAGAAATCAAACATTATTAGGAACACAGGAAGGAACAGTCATTGTAGGAGGAGATTTTAAAACACCATTATCAAAAAGACTTAAGAAAATAAACTCATAGTCTATCTAAATACACAAAATTGATGTCTGGCAGGAATTCAATTCCATGATTACAGTGTAAGGGGGTCTTTTCAAGTGTGTATAGAACATTTACAAAACTTGTTAATACTAGTCACAAAGAAAATCTTAATATAGAAAAAAAAGTTAAATTTCTCTTCCAGTTAAAGGCACTTCTAGCCTGGAGAAAAGACAGAGGCTAGAGCCAGGGAGAGAAAAGAGGGAAACAATGTTAATGTGGTCCACTCCGGGTTCCCTAGGTATTCTGGGGGACAGGGGAGGATGAATGGGAATTAACTTTATCATCAGACTGAAACAAATACCTCATCCTCATTTTTTCCTCACTCACTAAACATCTTCATTTAGATCCGAAGTGTGAACTACTGAAATGGTACTTAACCCAGTGGTTCTCAAAGTGTGGTCCCTGCAACAGCAAAAGCAGCAGCATCCCCCAGGAGCTTGTAAGAAATGCAAATTCTCAAACCCACCCCAGGCCTCCCGATGCAGAAATTCCTCAGGGTTCTAGGAGGCTCTGATGAAAAAGCATTGGGTGCTAAAGGTGTATAAATACCCCAGCTCCCTCATCCTCGAGCAGGTCAACTCAGAGGAGTGGGTTTTATTCTGGCTCCCAGAGTTCCCCCAGTGGGATTCAGCTCCCTTCACCCACAGTAACAATCTGCACAAACCCCCTTTGGGGGATGCCTCCCTTCTGAGTCTGACTTCCCCCCTCCCCTAGCTGTGTACTTCACCTCCCAAATAAACTAATGCACTCAAGTTAGTTTCAGGGGCTATTTGGTGGGGGAACCCGCACTAAGACATCTACTGGAGACCCCTGTTCTCACAGAGCCTGTATTCTGGTTGAGACTGACTTGTTCCTCCGTTCCTTCCTCTCTGGCTGGGTCTGCTGAGATTTCCTCGGGGAAGGGAGCCCCACTGGTCATGAGTCCTCACTCCACTTCAGTCCAGCACCTACAGTACGCCCTCTTCTCTGGTGTGCTAGCTCTGCTCTGCACCCCCTCAGCCACCGTGCTGCCAGCTTCCACTAGTCCTTTCCCAGCCCCATCCACCTTCATCGCTTACTCCCTGTTGGGTGAGACTCCAGCTGTGACAGACACGTGTGTGATCTCACGTGCTCTATGAGGTAAACCTTGAGGCAGCACAGAGCAAGGGTCTTAGGATGTCAGCAAAGGAATTGCCAGGAAGTGACACATAGGGGACGCCTAGGCGGCAAGTGGGACTTAACCAGCAGACGGAGGGGGCAGGAGGAGCCAGGATTCTCCGCAGAGGGCACGGAAGTACTCTTGAAGCCAGAGGTCTGCGGCGGGCACACAGGGAGGCTGCAGAGAAGGGCACTGTGAGCCGTGACTTTGCTGGATGACTGAGAGGCTCCAGGGAACTAAAAGACTCTCCATGTCCGTTTTAGAATAATACAGATAATGAAATGGCCCGAGGGAAAGGGAGAAACACAGGGATGTGAAACCCCAGCAAAGGACCCATCAGTCCTCCAACCTGCGGGCCCGGGAGACGGTGGTGCCCTGACGGGTGTATGGCCGGGTTCAGGTACCCTCAGACCCTTCACTGGGAACAGTCAGCGAGTTCAAAAGTGGCAGGGGAACTTCAACTTCTGGGCTGATGAAATGTGACAGACAGGTTTCCAACAGAACCCATGACACTGTCCAGCCTCTTCCTCAGCCTCTCCTGAAGGGGGAGCCCAGGGTCACCTCTACAGATCCCGCTGAGAGTGAGGGGTTCGGCCTTCCCCTAAACCTTCAGTTGCTCAGAAGATAAGCCTCCTTGGCCTTAAGGATGCACACTGGCTGGCTTTCTCTGATGTCACCAGCTTGTGCAAGGGTCTCTCCCTGCAGTGAATTTTGTAGGCTGTGTGCCAACACAAAGGTACAATTAGACAAAGCAACCCCCCTACCAACACCTCGACACTAGGCCTTCATCTCCGAGGACTTCAAAGGACTTTTGTTATTGCCATCTGAGATTTGCTTTTTCATAACTTTTTTAATTGAACCATCATTCTTAATAGAGCTGAACTCCAAAAGACCTGCAAACACGGTGCATTTGTACCGACAGTCATTTTGGGCTCAGTGGCCCAGCAGGGAATGAATTCAGACATGAATTCAGAGGGGATTCTGTATGATGAACAGTTCCCATCACAGGACAGAATTTCCTTTTTTCTTCTGCCGCTCGGAAAAGGACGACAGAGATAGGGTTGGGGGTGGGGAGTGCGGAGTGTGGAGGAATTCAGCTCTTCAGTGTCATCTACTTTAGGGAATATGAGGAGGGGAAGATGGTCCAGACATAACCAGCAATTTGTTCTTAGGAGCCTTGGAGGACTCAAGGACCAATGGACTCGTGTTTGCCTGGATTTTTTCCTCCCACACAGCCCCCAACCCCCAGATACACCCCAGAGACAGGAGACAAAGACATTGGGGCTCAGGATGGAATGAAAATGGTACTTCCCCCACCACTGACATTGTGTGCTTGCTTCTTCCTCTCCAAAAGTGTGTGCAGGCTGGCAGCCCCCGTACCTTCATCACTGTTGTCGTCCACCAGGATGATTTCCTTCAGCAGGTGGGTCGGCGTGTGGTTGACCGCACTATGGACTGACCGCAGGATCACCGACAGGGCCTCGTTCACAAAGATAAATATAATGGACATCTGGGGCAGCTCCTTGGAGTACTTCATCTCCTTACACCTGGGGGAAAAGAGCAGGGGAGAGCGGGGTCAGAGGAAGGGGCGAGGCACGGGCACTGAGGCTGCACACAGCAAGGATGTCAGCTCGGTCCTCACACACATCCTCCTGAGGCCAGAATCACTGGTTTCCTCTTGGCTTCTTAGAACTGAGAATGAAACCTAAGAAGGAGACACTTACGAAATCCAGCCTCTTTTCTCCCAAAGTTACCGCCCCATCGGAATGGGAAGCCTCAGTTGTGGGCACACATCTACTGTACCCCAGGTCCCACTTGAGTGCACAACTGCCGACTCCCCACCCGGGCACCTGCATTTCCTTCCTTCACCTGCTTTGTTGCCATCCAAGCAATTGCCTCATCCCCGTCGGCTCGCATCCAGAGCTGTCTGGGAGATGATGTATAAATTCCCCAGCTCCCTCGCCCTTGAGCTGGATCCCTGCGAAATGGGTTGTACACTGCCTCCCAGAGTTCCCCCCACTGGGATTAAGTTTCATCACTCACAGTAGCAATCTGCAGAGCACCCTCCCTTGGGGATGCTTTCCCTTCTCATTCCTGCTTTCCCACTCCACTACTACTGGTGCTCTCCGCACCTCCCAAATGAACTAACGCACTCAAATCTTTGTTTCAGGGGCTGTTTCTGGGAGAACCCAAACTAAGGCATCTATTGAATCTACTAGGTACCCAGCACTGTGCAGGAGACCTCTGCTCTCCTGGAGACCACACGCTAGAAGAAGACACAAAACACATGCAAATAATCATAATAAGGGCGGGGTCCTCTGTCTGCCAGGACTGTGCTGCCTGACACACGTCACTCTTCTTGCAAGCATTCCTAGAATCTCCCTGGGGGCCAGAAGTGGGACCACCTGCCTAAGAGGTCCTGCCTCTTAATATTCAGCAACTCCCCCATCCCCGAACACAGGGGTAAAAGAGAAGAATGTTTTTCATCCAGGCTGGACTCGGAGGTGTAGAGCTTGGGGGGGGCCCCTGGTGATATCAGGGGTGGCTGAATGCCCAGGGAACCTGCTCTGCAGGGCTCAGTCACGGGAACACCAGCACTCTGTCCGCGGAGCACCGGGGACTCTGGTTTTATTCTTAGTCTGAGCCACGTCGGAAATACCGAGTGGAAAGAGAGCAGAATGGAATACGGGGCGAGTGCATTTCAACACATCCTCCTGCTCCTTGTGTGCGACTGTACAGTATCCGGCACAATGTGTTCCAGACTGAAACAAAGGGAACGAGAGGGAAGGATGGAAGGAGAGGGAAGCAGTACCGAAGAGGGAGCAAGAAATACAGCTGTTCTTTATGCTGAACAGCTTGGGCTGTGTCGGGCCATATTAATCATGTAGGCAATTTTTCGGAGGAAAATAAAGTTTTGTTACAATATACATTTGTGTCTCCTGGAGGAGACCGTCCAGGGATCCATTGATCATGCAGCCTCATTTTTACCACGTCGCTATAAATTCACTTCTGGGGGCTGCCAAGGAGATGAGAATGGTTACTGACGGGCTCCCAGGCGGTTGGCGGGAACCATCGCATTGACTGCGTGGTGATCCGGGAGGAGAGCACGTCCCGGAAGGCCCCTCGGAGAACCCGGACAGGGGCCGGCAGCCATCCAGGGCTGGCTGGCTGAAAGCTGCTCCTCCTCAGCCCAATCCTCGCCATCCACGCGGGCACCCCCACCGGACACACCCGCCTACTCTGAGCATTCACTCCTGGGGCTGGTGTCTTTGGGCCTTGGTTTTTCAGATTTGGCCCTGGAAATGAAGAAGCAAGAAGGCCAGACTTCACTGTACCAGCCCTGTCCACTCCAGCCACAGGCACTGGGGTCAGGCTTCAGTCAAGACTGAGCTGTGGGTCAGGCCTCCTGGCCGGCCCAGGTAATTCCCCCTAGTGAGGAGGGACTCATGGGAGCCTCCGGGGCACAGGGGCCCCGCACCTGCCCCTTTACAGTCGAGGCAGTCATTCAGTAAACCATGGGGGGATCTCAGAAGTGAGAAGCGTTCTGCCACACATTGAACTTGTGACCCTGGGCACACTGATCATATTTCTTCAGCTCGAAAACTGCCTGGCTAAGGTCCTCATAAGGGTCTGGTGAGACAACCTGTGAAGTCCCTGGGAAAATGCAATGTACCAATTAATAGAAAGACCAGCCTGCCTGCCTGGCCCCTCCATCCTCCCTCCTGGCTCCTCTGCTCCCTTCTGTAAATTTCCCATCACCACGGGCCAGGCTTCCAGGCTTTTCACTCAACCCAGGCCCTTCCTGCAGGACCCACCCAGGACTCTGCTCCCCGCAAGGGCCCTGGTCAGTCTCCAAGCTTGCCCAGCTTACAGTGATTCACCTCTCAGGTGCCTGACATCTGAGGGTTTCACAGCAGGCAGACAATATGAGTACAGTCATTATGAAAATCAGAACTGATTTAGTTGCTCTAGAGAGGTAGATGTTGCCTTAAAAAATCTCTAAGCCTGGCTTATGGCCTGATACACAGGAGAGGCAGACAACATGCTAGAGAGATGGAGAGAAGGCCAACTGAGGCTGTGAGCACCTGCTGTAAGGAGGAGGCATTAACTGACGCATAAGCTACTTCTGATCAGACACCCAATGCCGAACACAGCAGATGAGTGCGGGGAGGGAGGTTAAAGGTGGATGGTGCAAAGGAAAGAGAGAGGCCTCACAGGACTTAGAAACGGTGGTGACTGCGCAGAGGAAGAGAGTGGACATGGTTCCTGTCCCTAGGAGCTGATGCTGAAACATTCCTCTGTGGCCTGATAACCCTCAGACGGTGTTTCTAAACCACACATACCTGGGTACCCCACGCCCTGCAGGCAAGGGCTGACGTAAAAGAAGCATCCCCTCCCCCCACCAATTTCTGAGTTCCTGCAGAGCTGACAGGGTGGACGGGTGCTCAGTGCCAAGGTGGTGTGTGCGGTGCTCTGGGGGTGGCCCTGGCCACGGCCCAGGGGCAGGGACATCTGGGGAAGGGAGCAGTCAGCTCAGCTCTGCGTCCAGCCCCGTCTCCATATAATGGGACATCCAGAACCAGATGTGTTTCCTGCCTTCCTGACAGCCTCCCAGACTGCAAGATCCAGGTAAGTGAGAGTAGCCTGGAAGGTCATGCGGATGAAAGAATAGGTTCCGGATTTGAAGGATTCCTGGGGAGAGAGGAGGGCACACCACGGAAACTGCCCAGTTCCTCAAAATCCACAGGGCTCTGTGCACTTCCTCTAGGAACGCAGACTGAGGAGTGGGTCCCAGAAATCACACATTTCCTTTCAATAACTAGTCGGTAAGAAATAAACACTCTTTTGTCTGAAAGAGAAAGGTTGGTGGGAAAATATCTCAAGGTCGTCGGGATCAATTTCAGTCAACGCTCCAGGCGGGAAGAGAGGCTACAAAGAAATTCAAGACCAGGTTCCTCTCCTCCAAAAGCTAACAGGGGACCAGATTCTCTGTGAAGCGAGAATCACAAGCAGAGACAAATAACCAACCAAGTGAGGTCTCTTAGACACCTTACATTTGCCCATCTGTCCGTCCATCTGTCTGGGATGCCTCCTTGAACTCCGCGACTGCCCGAGGGTAACGACTGTTCCCCTCCCTCGTTCCCCTCACGCCAGAGCCACTGGCACAGACTTCACTTAACACCAGAAGTGCACGTGCTCTTTGCTGGCGCCGAGTAAGAACAGGAGGGTTGGGGAGACTGGGCTGCCTCCGGGAATTCACTAGAGAGAATCCTGGTTGACATGAAAGAAGATCAAGGGTCGAGGCTTCCAGCGGGAAAGAAATCAAAGCCCAAAGAGCTGGCCACGCCCTCTCAGAAGCAGATCCCTGCCCATGACCGCCTTTGAAGGAGGCAATTTCTAAGACCCCAATGTGGTACAGGTAAACTGGTATCAAGACACACTATTAACCCAGTCTCCCAACCTGGAAACAGAAAGAGGACCCCCAAATGATGGGGACATCATTGTAAAAAACATTTAGATCCAACCCCCAGGAGACCCAGGAGGCTGCAGATGATGAAGCTAATAATAAACAACATGTCACAGTCTTGGTGCAGGCTATGTGCCAGAAACTTCTGGAAGCTTCCCTGTACTGTGCTATCTCATTAAATTCCACAGCCATATTATGAGGTAGGCAGTGTTATTATCCCCATTTCATAGATGTGAAGTCACTTGCCCTAAGTCACACAGCAGGTCTGAAAAGCAGCAGGAGTGCCTGCATGTGAACTTTACCATCTGACCTTCAGACTCTTGCAAATGCTCCTGCCTGCTCGGGACAGGGTGCGGTAGACAGCAGACAAGCCTCTACACAATTTCTAGCCCAGCCCCTTCCTAGCTGGGGTCCTTGGCTAAGTTGTTTGGTCTCTCTGAGCCTCAGCTTCCTTATCTCTGCCCAAAAAGCCCCACCGAGGAGACGGCCCGCCGTGGCCAGCTACACCGTGCCCGTAACCTGCTGGGGGCAGACAGGGTACACACGAAGAAAGCTCCCTTCAAGTGGGACGTGTGAGCAGAAGTAGGGTTGATAAGGCTGGTGCCAATGTGGGCAAATCTCCTACTGTTCCGGCTGTGAAACTGGGCAGGGGGCCACTTGGGTGGTGGTCCCCCAGGGAGTTATCAGAGTCCTTTAACTGAAGACCCCAAGCAGAGAGAGGCCACATCTGCTCTTAGCCCTGTGAGGGTCCTGCAAAGATTCTGCTTTTATCAACCCACTTCGGTCCTCGTGCATCCAGGCCCATCTCTCTGTCCCCGCCACCCTACAAGGCAGGGTCAGAGAGCCCCGGACCTACAGAGACTGGGTGTGGAGGGTGCAGAGGTGTGTGCTCAGGGCAGCTGGGTAGGGCCTGTGCAGGGCAGGAGCCCCCGGGCTTGAGCTCAGGGTCTGGTTCTTGCCCCTGGTCCCACTCCTGCTCACTAGTCCCTCAGGCCCCACCTGTGGTGAGGGCTCCCATCCCAGAGCTTACTTGCTTTCTCTGTGTCCCTTGGCCCACATGGCCCATCACTGCGGCCAGCCTGCAGGGCCCTCTGAGCTGCTCAGCTCAGCTCCGGCTCCCAGATGCAGTGATGCCCCTTAGCCTGTCCCCACATCGGCCCAACCCCAGTGAAGGGTCCAGCACCAAGCGCTGTCCGAGCGCTAACCCTGCTGTCAGTAGCCAGAGGCTGGGTTTGCCGGCTAAAACACACTCAACATAGGACAAGGCAGTGTAAAGCAAGGCTGCAAATGCTGGTGCCAAAGGGCGACCCAGTCACCCCTCCACACCCACAGGGGAGGGGTTCCAGGACCCCTGCAGACAGAAGATCCGCAGATGCTCAAGTCCCTTATGTAAAATTCTTAGTAGAGCTGGTCCTCCATATCTGTGGATTCAGTCAACTGTGGATTCCAACTGCAGATCCAAATCTACGATTGGTTGAATCTGCAGATGTGGAACCAATGGATACAGAGGACCAACTCTACCTACACCAGTGGTGACAGATGAGCTGAGATGGACCAGGAGGGCAGACAAGCTGTGAGCCGGGTTTGAAGGATGAACCAAGGATGACACTTGCTTGGTCAAGAGCACAGGGAAGGACAGGAGTCAGAGCAACTTCTGAGCACACGGAGGCACGAGGGTCCCCTTCTCCCTCTCTTCCAGGGCCTTCCAGAAGAAATCTGTCTAAGCTTGCTTAGAGACGGGGCACCGAAGAGCCAGGTCTTGGAACCACAGACTCATACCAGGCTCTGCAAATTCCTGCCAGGCTGTTTCCTTCCTCATTTTCAAAGTGCTCCAGAAACATGCATAAGGATACAAAGACCCACTAGTAAAGAGTCGACAGCTGGCGGCAAAGCCCAGAACTTACCAAGCTCTCCAGGCTCCAGGAGGCAACATGGAGTGAAATGAGAGGGAGGGAGGTGTGGGAGTCAAACAGAGTAGGTAGTTTAAGTCAGAAAACAACATCTTGCCGAGCCAAGAGTAGCCGAGCTCCAGTAAGAAACTGTTGAGAATTGTGACAGGCTTGGAAATAGACACATCTTCCCACCCGCTCCTCCCACTGCTGAGGGCAGCTGTGGGAGCAAGGACTCCTCCTGCGGGAGTCCAGCATCACATCCACATGACATCAAATCCACCTCAAAACAGATGGTCCAGGTTCTTGGGCATCTACCTTTTAACTACTGAATGTGCTTTACATATAAGAGCAAACCTGAAAAGTATCCCCGTTCTCCTCCCACGCACATCCAGACACACCAGCTCCCCGACCTCGCTGGCCACACTCTTCTTTGGCCTGGCCAGACCCTCACTGGTCAGCATCAGACACATACTCTGTACATACCCCAAAGCCCACACCCTCAAACTTAGAGTCAAGAGTGTGTTAGCGTAGCCCAGCTGCTTAGTAAGAGGATTCATTTTTCAAATAGTGGTATCCAGTTGCCAGATAGAAGGAACCAGAAAGGAAAGGCAGATGTGTGAAACAGACAGTTCTTGGCTGCTGCCTGAATTCCACGTGGCCATGAGCACAAAGGGCACTTGCTTAACCACAGACATGACTGGTATACCTTAACGCAAGGCATCCCAAGCCATGGGTTATGACCAGGAAGAGAAATGGGGCTCCTCCTTGGAAGCCCTATTGCAAAAATGCTACCACTCTTGAGCTTGGAAATGGCTGTGTACAGTGACCCAGTGCATACTGACTGGCACAAAGTATCAGAAAACCCCACACGCTGTCTAGGGCGACCACCGCCAACAACCTCACCTTTTCTTCAACCAGGAAATAAACTCCTCCTTCCTCTCTGTGGCTCACTGTGGACACAGGGCTGGATTATGAAATTAGGTCACCAAACAAGTCTAACTGCCCGCGATGGTTAATTTTATGTGACAACTTGGCTAGGCCCTGGTATGCAGATATTTAGTCAAACATCCTAGATGTTTCTGTGAAGATATTTTTTAGGTGAGATTAACATTCAGATCAGTAGACTCAGAGTCAAGCAGATGATCCTTCAAAATGTGGGTGGGCCTCGTCCAATCAGTTGAAGGTTTTAAGAAGGAAAAAAAGACTGAAGCCTCCTGGGTAAGAGGGAATTCTGCCAGGAGACTGTCTTTGGACCCTAGCTACAACATCTCCTCCTCCCTGGGTTTCCAGGCTTTAGGTGAGCCCTGCAGAATTTGGACACATAGCCTCTACAATGTGTAAGCCAGCCCTTAAAGTAAATCTCTTTCTTGCTTTCCATCTATCTGTGTACCTATCTATTACCTACCTATATCTTATCTACCTCTATCTCTACTGCCTATCTATACCTTATCTATATCCCATCTGTATCTTAGATACTGGATCTTATCTACATGGATAGAGATTAGATAGCTAGATGGCTGGCTGGCTGGCTGGCTGGCTGGATAGATAGATAGGTAGATAGATGGACAGAAAGATAGATAGTTAGATGTCCTATTAGTTCTATTCCTCTCGAGGACCCTCACTGATAACACTGCTCTGGAGTTTGGAAGAAAAAATTACACCAGATGGAAGTATCATGTCTCATCAGAACCCTGTCATTCCAATCTCTCCTTCTGGTCCCAGCCTCAGACACCACCTCAGCGCAGCCAGGGAGCCTCTGACCCACAGTGAGAGATGACCAGAAGGACCACCCATTTTGGTAGTAGAATTACCCCAAAGCTCCCATGGCCTTTCCTGGACCTCACCACTGCACAGAGCTCCTGCACCTCAACCATCTCCACGTCAACAGCTGCAACGTCCTTTCCCTCCACTCTCTCCACCGTGCATCCAACACCTACTCTTCGACCTCATGAGACCCCCGGGGCCTGGGTCCCTCTGGTTTCTCTCAGTACATCAGCCCTGCCCTGGCTTCACGTGCCTCCTGGCCCAGCTGAAATCTACGTACTTCCTCCAACCCTGCCTTGGTCCCGCCCTCGCTCCCTTGGCCCTCTCTTCCCCCAGCCCAGAGGAACCCCAGCTGGGCATCAACCATGCATCTGACTGTTCTCCCCTTCACGCACGCTGCTGACACCATGGGAAAAACTCCCACCGCTGTGGGGGTGACAAGACAAATCCAAAGTCCCCAGTCCTCGCAGAGCCCTGGGAGCTGCCCTGCAGCCTCCTTTTCAAGGCAGGTCAGAGCCCTCGATTCCCCGCCCCTGTCGCCACCTCCAACCCTACTTCCTCCGTTCACCACTTTCCTGGAGCCAACCTCCCCCCAGCAGGTACCTCCCACTCCACAGAGGAATTTCCGAGTGTGGCCTGTAGCTGCAGCAGCAGCCTTCCCTGGTAGCCTGTTGGAAATGCACATTCTTGGGCAAGCCCAGACCCACTGCTCAGAGTCCCCTACCAGGCCCTATAGGTGGGTTCTCCACACCACGTGGGGACATCAGAAGCACGTCCCTAGACCCCCTCGCCACCTGCAAACTTAGCAACCTCTGAGCTCAGCCTTGAAGGAAGCAGGCTCAGGAGGTCGGGGGTAACCCCTTCATCTATGCGGCGTAGCCCCCAGCCTCCTCCAACCCAAGGGCCGTACTTTACCTGCCACAGTCTTGCCTCTATCTTTACTCACCCTCCAGTGACTTTTCCCATTCAAGAAAGGGACTCAAGTCTCCCTCATTTAAACGAAAAAAAAACCTCCCTTGCCCCAGCCTTAATCACCATCCTCTCTTCTCTTTGTCTGCCCTCCCGGGCTCTGTCCTTTCTCCCTTTCATCCCTCACTCTACCATCATTTGGCTTCTAATTACCCTATTCTGCTGCAACTGCTCTTGTTAGTTTCCAGTGACATTTGCGAGGCCAGAACCAGTGGAAACTTCCCAGTGTCACCCTAGCTGACCATCCTTTCTGCACACCTCCACCCCTCACGCCCTCCTGAATGACACCAAAGCCACATAACCCATCCTTTGCCTCCAGCCTGTCCACCTGCAGCCCAACCCATTCTGTTCACCCCACCACTGCTAGAATTCTTTCTAAAATGCAAATATGATCACCCCACTCCTCTACTTACAGTAAATGAGGTGCAAACGTCTTTACTTGGCACCCAAGTTCCACCCTAGCTCATCTGACCTCCTCTCCTCCCTGCTGTTTCCCCCAGGGAACTGTAAACTATTTGCATTTCCCAGAACCAGGAATGCTGCCCCTCAGGTCACACCCCTTTCCCTCTGCCTAAAGTGCGCTTCCTTCTTTATAACATGCCCTTCTCCCTGCGCCCAGCCCCAGGCAGCTCTCCCAGACCCCCAGCAGGATGTCCAGTCCCTCTCCTTCGTCACTTTCTCTCCCTCTGCACGTGGCCACCTTGGCACTCTTCACTCTGCCCACCCCCACTGCAGGGCAGTGATCTAATCTTCTTTCTCTTCTGTCCCCAGAGCCCAGCATAATAGTTGGCAGATGAATGGTTACTGAATGAACAAATAAAAACCCTCCAATCTTCCCAGTTTATTCCCTCCACTCTTCTTATGATCAAAGGCATCACTTATCTCTTCCCGCAATTATAACATCAGTGATGGCACCTCAACACTTAAAAGATACCATCCTGAACACAACTGCCTGCTGTCTCCCTTGATTCACTCATCAGAGCTCAAATTCTGAAGGCTGCTTAGGTCAAGCGCATTAACCAGCCCCAAACTCCCTTTATTTCTTCTTTCCTCATCAAGCCTTGCCTAGAACCCTAGGAAAGAGTGTTATCATTTTTAGCAACAGCAAACCTTGCAAAACAAGATATGGGGCTGAATAAATGAGGCGTATGAAGCCCCTCTTTTGGACCTCTCATTATTAGGGAAAATGCACACTTTGCTGAGTGGTTTAATTTCCCCTGGATGAGCTCAGTTCATCCAGCAAGGTGCAGCACACCTCATTAGCTCAGTTCCCACACAGGACAGTCTCCGAAACGAACTGCCTACTCCAGCAGTCTGCCCGCGTCCTGCCTATCAGTTTTCCTGAATCAAGGTTCAGCCTGTTCCATGCACAATATGGGTTCTTATCCTGGGGTCCAGGGAGCCCCAGGAAAACTCCAGAAATTGGATGCAAGATGTTGTGGGTATAGGCAGATTTGTTTTTTCTGGATCCATCAGTTTCCCAAGAAGCACGGCGGGAGGGGAGGAACCCAGGCCAGACAGCCAGAGAGGACCATTGTCAGCTGCAGCCCCACGCCTCAGTCCAGACCATTGCCAGGCCCACACCTTGTTTTTCAGCACTGTGGGGTCAACACAGCTCTATGCCTTCCCTGCCAGCCTGGTTCCTATAAACATTTATTTTGGAATATGCCCCAAACCACTTTTGATTTTTGGACTGATTACCTGCTGGCTTCATGGCTTCCTGGGAAGCCTCCTTCTCTGAGTTTGTGAAGAGTTGCTTCCCTAAAGACAGTTGTCTTTATCCAGAAAATCCATGAGACTCAGCACTACTTGAGCAAATGACAGTTCTGCCAATTTCAAGGTAGAGTAGGAGGTCCCCACATGGGCAAAAAAATTCCCACCTGTATCTATCTCCAGAAGGTTTTTTTTTTTTAAGTGAAAAGGGTTGATTCACCTTCTGTAACCCTCAGTTCCAACCACAGTCCCCTGCTTTGTGCAATACTGCTTTCCCTAAAAGGAAGAGGGAACCACACAGGTATGCAGCTGGGGCGGGGGCATCCATCAGATTCTCAGCTCAGTAGAGGAGTCTGCCTAGGTATAATGTAGCTTATCTTGCTGTCTTCAATGGAAGAGAACAGAAAAAGAAAAGAAAAACCTTCACGTTCTATTAAGCAATGGCTCAGGAACAGAATTTCTAAAAACAATTAAGGGTAAATTAATGCAGACAGTTTCAGGCCACAGCTACGAAAGCCTCAGTGCACTTAAGGCACAGGAAATGCTGCCTGAGTTATTCACACATAGTATTTCTCCTATAAGCTTTCTAAGGTGAGTGAAATGAGAGGGGACAGCCCCAACTGCTGCAGGAGGGACAAAAATACATTGGGAAACGATGCAGATTGGAAATGATAAACAGCGATGCTCCAAAGCCCAGCAGATCCAAAATCTGGTCAGTAAAATTCTTCATTGAAACTCAAGGCCATAAAATGCTCTGCCCTCAACCACTCCCACCTCTCTCCACCCCCAGACCCTCACAGAGCACCAGTCTGGTTCTAAAGGCTGTTACCCTGTAACTTGAGCACAGCAGTGGGAAACATATTACCAAACCAGCTACTTTTCCTTTTAAGGTTCAGGACAAATTAATTGGCTAGTCAATTTCATCTTTTTTTCTGACACTGACCCTGAAAACACTTCTGTTTATTCCTGCATCTGGGTCACTGTTCTGTCCTTGGCATTATTGTTGTAAACCCCCCCCCCATTTTTTCAATTAACGTATAGTCGATTTACAATGTTGCGTTAGTTTTAGGTATATAGCAAAGTGATTCAGTTTTATTCATATATATAAACATATATCATATATATGTTCTTTTTCAGATTCTTTTCCATTTTAGGTTATCATAAGACACCGAATATAGTTCCTTGTGCTATAGGGTAGGTCCCTTCTTATTTATCTGTTTTATATACAATAGTGTGTATCTGTTAATCCCAAACTCCTAATTTATTATTGTTGTTACTTTTATTATTGCTACCTCCACCCATAAAGTCTTCCTTGAGGACAGGTCCTCCCCATTTGGGGTCAAATCCAACACACCAGCCCTTCTGGGCCCAGGTGAGTTCTAACCTGGCTGTGCCAATATTACCGGACAGAAGATGCCTTCTCCCTCCCTGAAATGCTAAAGCAGTTTAGCAGATCCCATTTGTACCACATAGCTGAACGTATCAATGCCGCGATCCTTCACTACCCAAGGCATGAAGGTCCTTTGCCATGAGACTTTGAAGCTGTTCCCACTAAAGCGGCGGAGCAAAGTCTGTTTCCCCACTCATGAGATCTGGGCTCAGCCATGTGATTTGCTTGCACTAACAGGACAAAGTGAAGAGCTTGTGCCAGCTCCAAGCATGAGCCTCGAGAGGGGGTCTCGTGCCCTTGGCCATCACCTGAGAAACCCTGGTCCCAGATGAGGGTGGAAGACGAGTGGCTGGAAGGTGACATGTGGCACAGGACACAGAGGCATGTGTGAGCCCAGCCAGCCTCTGCAGCTACTCACCATGCCAAGAACTTTCCAGTGTATACACTATCTCATCACCTTTCACCATGAGCCAGTAATGCGGGTATCCCCATCTCACTGATGGGAAAACTGAGGCTCAGAGTCACGAGTGCAAAGGCAAAATAGTGGTAGACAGAGCGAGGCTTTCAATCCAGATCCACCTGACTGCAGAGCCTCTAGCCTTAGCCTCTGAACAAAGACATGACTTGTCAAGGAGAGTCCGAGTGGAGGGATCTTGACAGTTCCTACTTCTTCCTTTGTATTTCACTGTAGTCTCCAGTGTCTACACACACACGTATTACTTCATAACTTGAAAAATACAAGAAATGTTACTTTTTGAAAAGGTTGCTATGGAAATCATGGTAGCCCTTAACACATGAGTCCAACACTGACCTGAAGGAATAAACAGGTAAGAATAAATAACAAAACTATTGAGGGGGAAGGGGTAGTAAGAAAACCCAGAGACACTATGATGTTAAAATCCAGTACAAAGCTCACATAATTTAATCAAGAACAAGTTAACTGAAAGCGAAACGGAACAAAAAGACCAGAAACAAACCTGATCTTAGAGAATTTATGCCAAGAACATACCACACAAACTGAGGGGTAAGAGAAGAACCAACATAAAAATGTGTTGGGACTACCGTCTCTCTTTGGGTAAAACAGTGAGCATTTCCCTCCAAATTCAATGCAAAATAAATTTTAATAGATAAAACAGTTAAATTTGGAGCTCAAAATATAAGAAAGTGAAAATGAATATTCACACAAACTCTGGCTACTGAAGAATGAACAATTTGATAATAATCGCTAATGTCTGATTATCAAAAAAAAAATTAAGACAACAGCAAATTGCAAAAGAAAAAGTGTACAGCCATTGCAAAAGAGGAGAAGGTAATGAAACCCCACACAACACAGGTAAATAAACAAAAACCATGAACACACATTTCAGAGAACAAAAGAAACAAACAAGAACGTGAGAAGAGGTGGACCCTCACCGATAAGAAGAGAAATTCAAATGAAAACCATAATGAAATGTCATTTTGCCTCTAGGTGGTGAAATGAAAAATCATTTTTCTTGCTTCTTTACACATTTTCTGTTATCTTTTATAGTGAGCAAATACAACACAGAAAAACACGTCAGTTGAGATTAAAGCATGCAGACAGAAACACACTGAAGAATTAAAGGGAAGGAACACACGTGACGACACGCTCCCGGATTTCCGCCCGAGCGCGACGTCCACTGGCATACGTGATGGAGGCCCCCCGATGCCACAATCAGAAACAGAGTTCTGAGTCAACACCAAAACCACGACTTTTCTCTTTTCAAATGCAGATGTGACGGAGAGAGGACATGGCCTGACCACATGTTATTCATTCCAGAAAACAAACGTACCCACCACTGAAATGGACCTCCAACTGTCTTCTCTACTCAGAAGCTAGACCAGGTTGGCCTTGGATAATAAACATAAAGCCAATCACTCCACCTGTAGACCTCCCTCTGTGAGCCAACAGGGAGCTCTGAAAAGGCACGAGAAACTTAAATATAAAATGACCATAATTTGCTAAAAAAACCCAGTTAGCTCCAGCCATATGCCAATTTCTTAAGGTTATGGGAACTGCCATTGACAATGACAATGACAATAACCTGGGATGGGAGCCCAAGCCTGGGTATTTTATAAAGAAACTGAACCATTCAACTGAGCTTGCCAGACAACTAGTCACACCTGTTGACAACCATTTATAAGCCAACTTAATGACTTCTATGACCAGTTCCTAACTCGAGGATGTACTTCTGCTCTGGAGTGAAATGGCATGAGAAGAAACCTCAATTCTCTTTAAATCCCAAATTCACTGGTTTCTCAATGTCCTGCTGAAGTCTCTGTGCCACTGGTACCTGCTCTCAGACATACGCTAATAACGTGTTGTAATTCTTTTCAACCTTCCTCCAGGTAATGCCTTCCTTTCTAAAGTCCTGCAGGTAAGATCTGGCGCTAACACAGAGGCCTCTCCCCACATCTCGGGCTGGTTAGAGAGGCACAGAATAGGCAGCGGACACAGGAGGCCGAGGGGCAGCAATTAATCTTCCCCTGCAGCCTTTGGCCCCAATACTCACCCTTCTCATCACCAGTCCATAGATTCCATGAAGTCGGGGACCACAACTCTTTGGCTGATCTATCTGCAGCACATCTGGGCTCATCCCAGATATTCAATAAATATTTATTAAATATATCAACAAATAAAATAGAGAAAAGAAATTCTAGTCACCTGTGGCATACAGTTGCACATACTTCTAGAATTCCAAGGATTAAATAATAAGCCTATAATCATAGGAAACCCGTGTTCCCTCACAGGGTACCTCCTTTGCCTGTTTGAAGATTCTGTATCTGATCACTGGAGAAGCAGCCCACCTCATTGAGGATGGTGACTTTATTTAATTCCAAACCTTTTTTGTCCTACTAGCAAGATTCAGGAGAGAGAAAACTAAAAAACTGAGCGGTACAAATACGCCTCTGCTTATGACAGACAGAAGGCAACACCTACCCCTCGATTTAACAACGATCTTGTATTCACTCAGAAACCTGTTTCTTTATTTTTAACACTCCGAAGGACAAGTGCATCTCTGTCACCTGGAAACATTAGCTTCACTGTGACATTTGCACACACTGAACATCAATTATGAACCAGCAAGGTGTTGAAGACAGAAAAAATTTTAAAAACTCACTAGTACCCTGGGAATGCTCACAGCTGCATAAGGGGAAAAGATAGGTAAATCATAATTATGATTACGGAATGATAAATGTCACAAGAGGGGTTTGTTCAGGATGTTCTGGGAGCTGAGCTCTGCCTGCAAGGAGATAGATGTGGGTCCGCCCAGGGAAGGCTTCCCAGAGGAGATAAAATTTGATCTGGGCCATGAAGCCTGAGTAGATAATTTCCAGGTGACAGCCTGTGAAGGGAGAGAGAGGAAGACGGGGGAGACTCTGTGAGCAAAATGAAATGAGTCGCACGTGCCAAACCAGGGGAGAGAAAATGCAGAGTGCACCGCCAAGAAACCGGAAGAGGTGTTCCGGGGGGTGGCTGGGGTGAGGAAAGAAAACAGCAGTCGACCAGGGACACTGAAGGCAGCTTGTAAAATTCCGACACGCTCCTCCGGCAGTGGGAAACCAGGACAGCAAGGATTACTGAGTGGGAAAGTGACATGATGACAAGCAGCACGTGTCTAAATCAAAAAACCGCATCCCTTCAAGTTGGACCAAGACGTGACCTCACAGGCAACGTTCCAAGCTTTCAAAAAGGACACGAGATAAGCGTTCCCCATCCAAGGAGCTCCTCCGTGTCAGGCTGCCTGGATCACAGCCCCAGCTTCTCACCCTGTCTGTTCACCTGCTCCTCACTTGACCCCAGGGGTTCTGCCCCAGTTGTCTAGGAGACATCCTCCAATGGTACTCATGACTAGCTTGGATGATCCAATTCCTCTCCTAGGTTCCAGAGCTCTGGCCCACCCACTAGTTTCAGAATGGACCTTCGAGGTGTCCTCTCCACCTTATCCTGAATAAGGACCATAAGAAAAAGTCTTTCCTTGATCACGTAAAGGTACAGTTCACTGCATTACTGGCAGAAAATGATGTTTTTTAAGTTCAAGTCATCAAAACTGTAAATAAGGCATTTTGTCTCATAGGCAAAGCCCCAAATGGGTTGGGGCTGACCCATGAAATCAAATTAAGGAGGAGCTGGTGGACTCATCAATGGCTAGTGAAACCAAAGAAGCAGGCAACTCACCAGATATGAATTCCCAATTTCTCTGCAGCCTCAGACACCAGGGGGCCTCACCCTGACCTGGCCCCACCTCTTTAAGGCAAACCCACCTAATCTGCGGGTGCCCATCCAGAAATTACTAGCAAACATGTCAAAGAGAAGGGCAGCCTTGCCTATATCAAAGGCCAATGGACCAGGCATTACAATGGTAACCAAGTAAGGAATATCCCCCAACCCCCTGTCCAGGGGATTGGAATTTTCCACCAATATTCTTTTTGGCTCCATACCCTTCATCAAATTATCATGATGCTAATATCCAGCTAGAACTGAATCTATCCTTTAGAAAGATATAGTGAAGGCAACAAGGAAAAGGAAGGGCCAGGGGAGCAGAAAGATCAATAAGAAGATACCTGGAGTAGTTTTACAAGAGACATGAAGGGATTCAGAGTCAAGGGAGTGGTTTTTATTGATAAAAGCTATGACTTAGGACAATTAAATGGTCATGAATGTATGCACCTAACAATATAGTTTGAAAACACACAAAGCAAAATATATTGAAAAGCCAAGAAGTACAAGACAAATTTACAATCACAGTGAGAGATAAACATGAGAAATCGAAAGAAATAAAAATATCTAATAAACATATGAAAAGATCAAAGAAATGCATACCAGGGCTGTAAGAAAGTATGCTTTTCATCCTGAATTCAGGTTGGGCAAACAAACTGAAGACGGATTTTTTTTTTCAATTGTTTTTTATTGAAGTATAGTCAGTTACAATGTGTCAATTTCTGGCGTACAGCAGAAAGTCCCAGAAGATGGATCTTATACAGTGATGTTAAGTGGGAGGAAACACACTTTCATATCCTGCTGGCTGAAGCTGAAACAGGCAAAGTCTATTGGAGATCAAGTTTGCAGCACCCTTCAAAATTAAAAATGAGCATGTCTAGTGTATCCATGCATAGGAAAATGTCAGATGCACACAGAACAGCTGATAGTGGTTACCTTTCTTTTTTTTAAAGTGAGGATTGGAGCAGGGGGCTTTAAGAGGGGTGTTCATTGTTCTCTCTCCATCTAAATTCATGAATAATATATTCAACTGTTATTTGTTTCCTTTCTTTTAAAAAAGACTTTAAAAACCTATTAGATATGACACTTAGAACATCACAGGGGACATCTGTACATTTCAATATACAGGCAGATATACATTTGATATACATTTCAATATGCAGCCTGTTTCTCTGTGTTTTGCAGATACTACATTTTTTTAATAAAGTGAAGGTTTGTGGCAACCCTATGTCCAGCAAGTCTATCAGCACCATTTTTCCAACAGCATTTGCTAACTTTGTGTCTCCATGTCACACTTTGCTCATTCTCACAATGTTCCAAGCCTTTTCATTATTATGATATTTCTTACGGTGATCTGTGAGCAGTGATCTTTGATGCTACTACTGCAAAAAGATGATGACTTGCTGAAGGCTCGGATGTAGGTTAGCATCTTTCTGCAATAAAGTCTTTTTAATTAAGGCATGGGCATTTTTTCAGACCTAAAGCTATTGCAGTCTGAAGAGACTCAGGATTGTGTAAACATAAACTCTTCTATGCACTGGGAAACCAAACGCTGCATGACTCGCTTCACTGTGACATCGACTTCACTGCAGTGGTCTGGAACCCATGCCACAACGTCTCCGAGATCTGCCTGGAGCGTCTCCCCTGATGAGAACCGGGGGGAATGACAGATCCAGTGAATCAAGACTATTCCTCCCAGAAGCCTGGCAGTGGAGGGAAAGGAAGGAGCAGGGAAGTAGGTTTCAAAAGCGGAACCTTCATTCGGCATTCAGCCCCAGCCAATGAGTCCCTCTGGTTCTGTGCTCCCACATCCTTGAAGAGTCTTGTTCCTCGTTTTGCCAGCAGGCCTGATTGCAGGCAGGAAGCATGTAAAAGTCTAGCAGGCAAAGTAATGACTTTTTCAAAATGAGTGTCCTGGTACATCCAACGCTCTTCCTCCTAAGACATTTCATTCCCTGACTCTGTGTCTGTGTGGGTGTTTAAAACTTGCCCTAATGAGTAATTACAAATGAGTGATAATGAAAAAATACGTAGCAAACGATCTGCACATTGTCCCAAAGGAATACAGATAGGAACGTCACAGCTACCGGGCGAAGTGGTGTTCTGTTGGGAATTCCACCCCTACACAAACACTCACAGGAGAAGGGCTGGGGTAGGCCTGGGTGGGGTGGCAGTTAAGGCCACTGAGTCCTGCGAGGTCTAGGGCAGGAGCATGAGGCTTCATCAAGACAGAGGAGGAAAAGAAAAGAAAAAACAAAACAAAACTGTGTAGCAACACCAAGGTCCAAAATTCTAGGAACTGAGAAGGCAGATCACCAAATCCATTTGAGGAGTTAGAAATCAGTATACTGAGCCAAGAATTTGCATCCAGGTTTCACAACATGAAGCCCAGTATCTGGGCCAGCCAGTAGATGAGATGGGGGCAGGCAGCCCGGCTTAAGAGGTCAGGCCCGAGGGGGACCCCAGCCCCAGGTGGGCTGCCCCTCATGTGAAGCCTTTCTGAAGCAGGAGACTGGCCCCAAGACTTGTCTTCCTGACCTGTCGACTGCTCCAGGGGTGGGAGCTGGTGGTGGCACTGGAGAATTCCAATACTTTTTCCTACATGTACTGTCTCTGTCCATGTGGGTGAGGCAGGGACAGCAAGAAATTACAGAAGATGCAGAATTTTGGCAAAAAAGATGGGCTTGCAAGGGGTTGAACATCAGAGGGCTTCTGGAGACATCAACATCCTGGGTAGCCATCTTAAGTGTCAGCAAGGGGAATCTGCACACACGTCCAGGGAAGGGTTGGAGGGCGTCTCCAGCCGGAAATTCTTTGGCTGATGTCTGAGAAATAAATAATGTTTAGCAGACACTTCATACTGTACACCTTGAACTTCAAAGGGGCTTTGCAGATCCATTGGCACAGCCCGTGGAGCCCCTCTGGTCCTGGACAGCATCAGGGGGACAGTGGGTCTCTTGGTGCACAGAGAAGTGCATAGCATACAAAATAGTTGCATCCACTGCAGGTCAAAGAAAGTACCGAATTGTTACCCATCAATCCAGGAAGTCAGGGCACTATGTCTCTGTACCAGTCTGTGCGTGATCATCCCACACCTTTGGGAACCCCTTCCCTCAGCTCCTTAACTTGGCTGCAATTTACTGTATGTACAGGTCTCTCTGCTGCCCCCCCTACACTGCCCATTGGTTTTAATAATGTTGAGTGTAGTGAAGCTCTTAGGCCTGGGTAAGACCAGGGCAGGCCAACCTCTCGGTCCAGGGTCTGGCCACCAGGAGCACTAGATGCGCAAGTCAAGCCGTTAGAGTGAGACTACCCACCCCCCCTGCTAATAGGGACTTGGCTACAACATCGTCTCAGCACTGGCTTCAAAAGGCAATACGAATAAAGGTCAACGAGAGGCAGGTCAGCGTATGGGTCTAAGACAAGGACGCTCACACTTGACCGCGTCTGTGAACCACCAGAGAACCTTGTTAAAACATGTCTTCTGATTCCATCGGTTTGGAGTGAGGCCGGAGTTGCCACATTTCTAACAAGCTCCCAGCTGATGAGGCGGCCAAGGGTACATGGATCACACTTTGAGTTACAAAGGTTTAGAGCAGACTTGACTTAAACCCCAGGCCTGCCACTTACCGGCTGTGAGCACGCTACTTAATTGCTCTGGGTGGGGAGTGAGGGATGGGAAAGAGCTGGGGGGAGGAACAAAGGGAGGCCGGTATGAAGTCAGAGAGTGGAGCCAAGAGGATTCCAAGCCGGGTAGAGGAGGGTGGGGCAGGAAGGTCTGGATTGAAGGGAACAAGGGAGGCGGGGCTGACCCGAGGAAGCATCTAAACCGGCAGCTGGCATTGGCTACTGGTCTCTAAGAAGTGACCAGGACATAATGTGTGTTTGGAAAAGATGTCTCTGCTCTGAGGGCAAGGACTTTGCCTCACGATCACTACTATTTCCCAGCACCTGGTACAACCCAGGGCACCTCATCCTGACTCCAAAAATATTGGTTCTTCAGTAAATTAACAGGTTAGAAATGGAAGGAACTTGAAGAGCGACCTGTTGAAGGGCCCGTGTTCCCAGGCGGGGGAAAGTGGGTCCGGGGAGGCCCAGACTATCCCATGGCACACCAGCAGGGCACGGTCTTCGAGGCGGGACCTGAGTTGCCCTCTCAATTGCTACCAATTGGCCCTGCTTCCCTCCTAAGCCATTGAGAAGTTTGTTCCTGGGGAAGGGTTGGGTGGAGCATTTCCTCTGAAAATAGACATACACAGATTTGTTTTCTTGAGATGCTTTTGCCAAGAGAAATGCCACTAAATGAGCCTCTTGGCCATAAACGAAAGCAACAGTAAGTCTTCATCTGGATCCCAGAGCCACATGTGATGCACTCCCTCAGGCTGACGCACATGCTCCAAGGAGACGAAATGGGATCAATGAATTTCTTTGTTAATCTTGATATTTGCAGGAAGCAAACGAACCAAGCGCTCTGCAAATCACTGGCTTTAATCTTCAGAATTACTTATACTGCCATTTAGGAGAGTTCTGTTTTCTGGGGAGATGTGCACACAGCAGGCGGCAAACATCCTAATTGCTGTTAAGTACATTTGGTGTAGTATGTTGGGGAAATGTAGTCGTTGAATCAGTTAAGCATGAACACACGTGCTCGTGGGTGGAATGCAAGTTTGCACACAGTCACAGTCTCCAGAAGTGTTTCAGTCACGGACACAAAATCTTGGACAAGAAAGGTGGCTGCCTCTTCCAGACAGGAACAGCACCGGGGACCCACCCTACTTCAATCTCATAAACAAATGGTGCTGGACCTTCTGTGTTCCTTCCTGCCCATTCTCTCTCTGAGTTCATTTGCTGTCAACATGCAATGCTATTTTGCAATGTTATTTATAACATACATTGTGCTGCAGCCACCCGGATTTGTAACCTAAAGCAGTAGACACTCAATCTACCCAACGGAAGTAAAGCTCAATGGAAACTCAATGTCACAGCTATTTTATTCTGTCAAGTGTTACAACCACACACAAGTGTTACAACCCGCTTCTCCTACTAGATTAAAAACTCCCTGCACAGAGGTAGCACATCTTGTCCATTTTCACATTCCTCAAGCTCTAGCTCTGTGTCGATCACGCAGTAAATAGGCAAATGCGCTACGTCTTAAACTGAGTTCTTCCCAAGAGCTAGTGAGAAGGAACTGAGAAGAAAAGGAAAGGGGGAAGGGAACTCCAAGGCCGTCTTAGGTCATGGAAAATGGGGTAAGTGGGTTTCAAGTGCTGAAAGTTACCATGAGAAGCACACTGATAAATCCTGACTCCCAAATCACAGCTAAAATGCAAGACTCAATTTTTTTTTTAATGATAATCCAGTCCTGGGTTGATTTCCATTTATATCGCTGAAGCCATTTAAGGTCTTCCAGTCAAGTGTGAAATAATTCATTTAGCCCTTGGTGCATAAGAAAAAACTTTTTAAAAAATCTGACAAGTTGTAGCTAAGTAAATAATTTGCGCATAATGAGGAAAAAGGCACAGTGTGCTTACCTGACTATTCTGATTAATGGGAAGCCACTAACTAAACCATACCCAGTGCCAAGTTGCAAAAAACTGAAGTATTAGGTTGCAACCATATAAAATTGTCGCTGCTGGTCAAATACCAGCGATTTCAGATGGCTCGACCAAACGCGATGAAAACACATGCAGTGCTGAAGTAAGTCTACTACACACGATTCAATACACCTGCTGCGTGCTAAGGGCTCTTCATGAACTCCTGCGTTTAAAAATGATTTCATCTGATCATACAGATACTAAAATTACCGATTTATTTAAGATGTGATCTCCACCATCATGACCCTAGAGTGAAAAGGAGAAATGTGATTTCCAGTTCAGATGAGTCACTGAGGCAGGACTCCAGAAGGAAGAACTAGTTTGTGATGGAAAAGTCATTTGCCAAGTTTCCAGAAACACGGCTGTGGAGCATTATTTATAATTCTAACTGCAGCAGACAGACAAGGCATGGGAAATTGGCCTGATCTCTTAATAATGACACTGAAAATGCTTTGTTTTTACTGGCTCTCAGATATTGGGTTGCCATTTGTTCCTCTCTCTTAATAAAAAGGTGTAAAATACATATATGGAGAGATTTTTTTAAAAACCTTTTTGAAGGCTATGTAATATACGTTAAGAATCAAATAATCGTGATAGAAGTCGTTGGAGGCAATAAGTTCTTGTTGGATGAATACATAAATGAACAACACAATGGGGCTCATAAATATGTATGAGTTATCCGAAGTCCCCCAGATTATTGTCTGCAGGGTCATGGCCAACAGTAGTCATTCCTATATCTGACTTCCTATTTTTTACTATCTGCATCAGTGACTCTGAAACTTTAAAGACTGTAAGAACCATCTGGGGTATCATGTGAAATACAAATTCCTGGACCCCAGTTCCAGAGATTTCTAATTTAGTCAACAGAGGGTAGAGCCTGGGAGTCTGTAGTTCTAGTTCAACAAGAGCCCCAAGAGATTTTGATGCAGTTATTCCACTGATGTAGATAAATATTCCCATCAATATAAACCTTGAATCTAGTATCTCCCAATTTAAAAATAGCAATAAAATGTGGGGCTCCCCAAATCCAAATCTCTCAGCACATTCTCCAAAATAATAATTAAATCATAGCTAAAAGAACAAATAAAATGATAGCAGTACTATAAGACAGAGAACCCCCTATAAACTTCAAATTATCTTTAAGTAGAAAAATAAGAAAGCAGGAGTGGTTATCCTGATATCACAAAAAGTAAAATTCAAGCCAAAAAGTATTAAATGCAACAAATTAAGTGTTAACAAAGAAGCTCATTTTTTAAAGCTAAAAGCCACAATTCACAGTGGAGATATAATAGGTTTTCATATTTACTCACCAAAAGATACAGCAGCCACCTTGTGAATCAATACAGTAGATGCAAGAAGACACAGCACAGAAGCCACAATACTAGTAGATATTAACACTCCACTCTTAGTACAAGCAAATCAAAGAGGCAATGAGTAAAAATATAGATTTAAATAGCATATTCCATACCATAGAATGTATGAATATGCATCAAAATTTACTCCCAGAAAACAGACATATATCCTTCTTCTCAACCCCAGGGAGAGACATTAAAAAAAAAATCACAAAGAAAATATCAGTATGTTTCACAAAATAGAAATATTACAAATAACATTCTCTGATCAGAATGCAATAAAATTAAAAATTATTAGTATTAAAAAAATCCACCTGGAAATTTTTATAAAACTACTAAATAAGTCTTGAGATTAGGGTAAACACAAAATGTTTTTTAATTTCTAAAAAATAATGATAATGAAAACACCACATAAAAGAATCAGTGGGAAACTTTCAAGCAATAAGAAGAATATTCAAAGCCTTAAAAACGCTTAGCAATAAAAATGCTTGAATTTCATTACCAGCTCGGAAAGCTATGAAAAGAACAACAAAGTAAACCAAAAGGAAATATAAGGAAGGAAATCAAAACTATAAAAGCAAAAGTCAGGGCTAAATTGGGAGTTTGAGATTTGCAGATACTAACTACTATGTATAAAATAGATAAACAGCAAGTTTATACTGTATATAGCACAGGGAGCCATATTCAGTACCTTGTAGTAACTTATGGTTTAAAAGAATATGAAAAATAATATATGTATGTTCCTATATGACTGAAGTACTGTGCTATACACCAGAAACTGACATGACATTGTAAACTGATTATACTTCAATAAAAATATATTTTAAAAAAAGAAAGAAACTGGATAAAAGCAGAAGTCAATGAGTTAGACAATAGAAAAATACAAAATATAATCAAGAAGTCAAAATTCTACTTTTGAAAAGAACTATTAAAATAAGACAACCTTTGGCGAATTTAATTGAGAAAAAAGGAGAAAGCACAAATACATAAAATAAGAAGCAAAAAGAGAAATAACCATTGAAACAAGATTTTTTTTTAAGAGAGACTTATTTGCAGGTATCTGTGCAAATAAATTTAAAAGCCAAGATAAAATGGAGAATTTCCTAGGGAAAGGCAGTTTACTAAGGTTGACCTCACTGGAGAAAGAAAAATTTAACGGACCTACTGCCCCAGGAGAAACAGAGAAAACCATCAAGAAATTACCGCATGAAAAACCATTAGGACCAGATGGTTTCACAAGTGAAATCTGCCCAACTTTCAAAGACCAGATAGTCCTAATGATCTATAAATTGTTACAGAGCTTTGGAAAGTAAAGAGAACTTTCTTACTCTATTGCTGATTTTTTGATATCTAAACCTCTTAAGGACAGTACAAAAAAAGAAAGAATCACAACTATTGATGCTAAATTTCTAAGTAAAATACTAGCGAATATAATATCAAGAAAATAATACACTATGACCTAGGGATGCAAATTTGGCTCAATATTTTAAAAATCCAATAATCTAATGCATAATATTAACAGATATGGGGAGAAAAAAACCTATGATTATCTGTATAGACACTGAACATACTGAAAAACCTTCAAAAATTCAACTCATCCTAATAAAAACTCAAAAAAAAAAAAGGCATTGATGGATGCTTTTTTAACATGGTAAAAAACTGAACCATAATTATAAAGACAGCATCTTACTGAGGAAACACTAGAGGCACTTCTATTAAGGTCTACTAAGGTCAGGAACAAGGCATGGGTGCCAACTTGCTCTGTACTGGTGGGATCAGGAAATGTAGCTGACCACCAGGCGGACACCACCTTTAACCCAGTGATCAACACTAACACCCTCAGTAATGAGACAAATAGACCCCATCTATGTGCATCCTCCTAAGACATGCTGAGATAAACGCATCACTTCTGTAGTATTCCTGCGCGAGAGCATAAGCTGAATCTAATTCCAAGGGAACAGACAAATCCAAATTGAGAGACATTTTTCAAAATGACTGGACTGCAGCCTTCAGACTGTCACTGTCATGAAAGACAAAGAAACACTGAAGGACTGTTTCAGAACAACGACAACAACAACAAAATCATGACAAATGAATGTTATACAAGATCTAGGATCTTCTTTTTCCGTCAAGAACCTTACTGAGACAGTTGGCGAAATCTGAATAAGGTCTACAGATAGGTAATACTATCATATTGCACTGTGGTCATGTAAGGAAATGCCCTTGTTCTTAGGGTATACACACTGACGTAGAGGGGAAGGGGCATTACGCCTGCAACTTATTCTCAAATGGTTCAGGAAAAAAAAATGTGCATATAGAAAGATGTAAATATTGCAAAATGTTCATATTTGTGGAATCAAGGAAAAGGGTATGCAGAATTTTTTTGGTACTATTCTTGCAACATTTTTTTAAGTCTGGAGTTATATAAAAATGGAAAATTTAAAAATAAATGATAATGCTAATAATAGCAACCTCCTTTGATTCCCAAAGCCGTCAGCTGCAACCCCGGGACTCTTCACGATGAAATTCATCAAGCCTAGTCAGTTTGCTCTCCCCATTTCCACCTTCCCATTCCTTCCTTAACCAACCCCAGTCAGGGTTAAATATCTCTGTCGAAACCATCAATGAACTTCCTGTTGCCAGATCCACTGACCACTTCTGACATCTCAGTACCAGTCACTGTTAGGAACCACTCCTTCCTCCTAGAAACACTCTCTTCTTTTGGCTTCCATGTCACTGTGTTCTGGACTTCTTCCTTCTTCATTAGCTGTTCCTTCTCCATATCTTTCACTGAATTCCTCTCCTCTTTCTATGCTCTAAATTTTGGAGTGACATAGCACTCAGTGCTGGACTGTGGCCTCATCTCCAGCTCTCCTTAGTGATCTCAGCTTTGATGTCCACTTCTATGGTGATGCCTCCAAAGGCATATCTCCAACTCCCACTGCCTTCCTGAGCTCCAGATTCATAAACCAGTCACCTACTTGGTATCTCCAATCGCATGAGCAGAAGTCAAGTCACACTTCCCATGTCCAAAGTAGAATTCTCAAATCTCTCCCCAAATCTGTTTTCCAGTCTTCTTCAGCCCAATAAATGGCAAGACATTCACTCATATGTTTCCATCTGAAACCTGGTTGTCTCCTTGGATTACCTCCAATGAAAATCTCTGTCCTCTTTTCTCCATCTCATTGCACTCACCCTAGTTGGAATTGCTATTACTTCCTACCTGAACTATCCTCCAAACTGGACTCCTTGCTTCACTCTTGCTCCCGACAGCCCAACCTACAACAGCAAACAGAATGATTTCTAAAAATATAAACCAGAGCATGACATTCCCCTAGATCAAATCTCCGGTGGCTTCCATGACTACTGACATTAGTTTCCTAGGGCTGTCATAACGAAGTCTTACAAATTGGATGGCCTCAAACAGCAGGAATTTATTCTCTCACAGTTCTGGAGGCTAGAAAGTCTGAAATCATGGTGCTTGGCAGGTCCAAGCTCTGAAGGCTCTAGGGAAGAATCCATCCTTGCCTTTTCATAGCTTCCGGAGATTGCTGGCAATTCTGGGTGTTCCTTGGCTTGTCAATGCATTCCTCCAATCTCTGCCTCTGCCCTTCCACAGCCTCCTTCCCTCTGTGTCTGTCTGCGTCTCTGTGTTTCTCCTCCCCTCGCAAGGACACCAGTGATCTTGGACTTACGGCATGCCCTAGCCGAGCAAGGCCTCATTTTAACTAATTTCATTCACAAAGACCCTATTTCCACATAAGGTCACCTTCTAAGATTCCAGACAGAATTTCAACCTACATTTGGAACAAATCTCAAATTCTTTATCATTGCCCACAGTCCTGCATCCTCGAGTTCTGACTTACCTTTCCAGCCTCTTCACATCATTTGCCAGTATCTCTTATCAGTTCCTAAATAAAGCCAAGCTCGTTCCAAACTCAGGGCATTTTAAGGAATATTCTTTCTGTCGGGATAGTTTTCCTGCAGATGTTTGCCTTGCTGGCTCCATCCTCCCCTCCCCTCCTTCCTCAGTGGACCTTCTCTAAAGTACACCCTCACTTCCAGCTACTCCCAATATCAGCACCCTGTTTATTTACTTCAAATACATTTACTTATCACAATCTACAATGATCTTGTATTTGCTTTTCCCCAGTTTATTATGTCTCCCATTACAATCTCAGCATCCCATATAGTACCTGGTAAATGGGAGCTATTCAGTGAGTATTTACTGAGTGAATGAAATTCAGATGAGTACAGCACTGAGTCATGCCCATCTGTTGTAACTCCCACAGCACCTGCCCAAGGCTATCTACATAGCCCTTGAAAACGTTGGTTGAAATCAATTAACTAATCAATTCCATCCATTTTTCCCAAACCATAATGTATACTTACACAAGAATTCTCCTGATCAGGATTTGTAAGACAAAAACAATGGCTCCAATTCTGCCATCAGGGTTCCAAATATTTATTAAGAATTATGTATCTAGCACAGCACAGTCCCAGACTTAATCAAACTTCTGATGATCAGAAATTGCTCAAGCAGACTCACATGTAAAGTGGGACCATATTCACCACGATGCTGAGAATCCTGGCATGTTTAACTTCTTCAAGGTTATGTTATGAAATAGGACCGTGCTACTAAAAATTTCACTGTGTCCATAAAACATTGGAGAGTTCTGGAGAGCTCAGTTTTATCTTCAAGGGTCGAGGATACAGCAGGTGCTGCCCAGGAGGCATATCACGTTACTTCATCATCGCAATATGGACCGTTAAAGGAATTTTCAAGGGATAATAATTTGCTGTACATCTACTTCAAGCAATTTTGTATTTATTTATTCAATTGAATTATTTATGTTATTCATAATGAAATGAAACACAAACAGCATTGGTTCCATCATGTCTTCCTTTGCCTTCATTTGGCTTGCTATGTATGGCTATTTTTATGCAAATGAGGTTATGATGACATTAAACATTTTCAACTGATTTTCCAAGAACAAATACGTTCTCTCCATATGCCCCGGTCTTCTTTTTGCTGCATCCGTCCTCAAAGTTCTGTTGGCTGATCATCAGCATTTCTTCTAAATTCACTCTGAGGACGTTCCATCTGTAATACTGATGAGCCTGTCTCCCTTCGCCGTGCACGTGCAACACTCCCATTAATACCTGCATTTAGCCCGTTTCTCCCATTCCACCAGAAGCTTTATTTATCCCTCCAGCTCTTAGGGCGCTGTAAATCTCACCTTGTTACAAAGCATCTTGGCATCCCATGCGGCCACTTTGGGGGGTGTTTACTCACAGAGCAAAAACAACAAACTCCACACATAAAAAAGGTGTTGTGACTATAGACATTGGCTCTATTGATTATATTCAGGGCTTTCTTGTAGGTGGTGGTGGTGGTGTGTGTGTGTGTGTGTGTGCGCGTGCATGCGCACTGCCTGAGTCTGTTTTATCTCAGGGTGCACTGCTAGAATGAGGGGCACAGGGGGACTGGGCAGGCGGGATAATTCCCTAGAAATATGAAGGTTGCAGGCTCCACGCCTAGAGTCCCCAGTAACAGGCATTATGGGAATTTCTGAGAATTGCACGAGGTGAAGTACTCTCCTACGGTTCTCAAGTGCTGACAATCCTTGCGTAAAGTAATCAAAGGGCTACAGAAGCAACAACCACCACTGCTGGAAATCAAATCCCAACATGGCTTGGATTTAAGCTTATAAATCAAGAATTCCATTTTCTATAGTCGCTTCTGCATCTGGGGAAACTGAATCTGGAATTCAATGACCCTGCAGGTTGTAAACAGGCCACAGAGCAGACCCACTTGCGTATACGGGACATGGTTCACGTTGGCTTCTATCTACTGTTTTCAAATTCCCCATGCAAGAAATTGAAACTTGTCCAGAAAGCTCTCTAGAATAGAAACGGAGGGACATCTTTCCTGCAGCCTCACTGTAATGCATTTAGATGTGAATCTTTTCGGGTCCCAATAAAAGATTAAATTAACTTTGCTGATTCATAAACTTTGGGGCAGCTAGGCTGGCACTATGTCTAGGAGAAGCAGGAATCCTTTCTTGAAAATTAGCGAAGTCTTTGACCTCCATTATATCAAACAGCATCCCGGCTTCATTTTTATCTTTCTCCTCTACGTTTGAAACATCCCAGAGAGTTTCAACCATTTGATGGGGTATAATGAAATTCAAAAAGGAAAATCATTCTAAAGGAGGTTGATTTCTATTCATTTTCATTTACTAAATAAACAGATGCCTTTGAGAATATGGGATGGAAAGGAACACGTCAGAGAGAGGGAAGGGAGGTGAGGTCAAACAACCACAAAGCAAAGGAACTTCTCAAGCATGGGAACCCCTGCCCTGTCCTGACCCTCATTTTCTCTTCTGCCGCTTCCATGGGTAATAGACGGTGAAAGTCTCAGAAAACAGCAGGACCTCAGGATGCTCCAAATTTAAAAATAAGAATCACTCATGGAGTTTGTGAACAAAAAGGAGATTTACAGCCTTGTGCTGGTCGACCCGCTCTGTAGCTGGGCCAAGACCTGGCATTTTTAACCAGCAGCCTTGGTGATTCAAATGCAAGGAGCATGCTTCCTGAAAGATGAAGGCCCACTGGTTCTCAGTCTTTTGAGACACTGGGGTTACCTGGAGAGCTTGTTGAAAAGAAATTCATACTGATGCTTGAGCCCTACTCCAGGGGTTCTGATTTGATCACTACCAGCAGGCCATCCGTGTGCGTATGCATGGGCCTGCAGGCATGGTACGTCTGCACTCCGGGGTGGAGTCTGGGCCTCCCTAAGTTAAAAGGTCCCCAGGGGACTTCAATGCAAGGTGAAGGCTGAGAACCTGTGTTAGGCTTTCCCAAGAACCGCCCGTGCAGGGAGACGAGGGACCTTGAAGCAAGTAAGGATGCAGGCCCTATACTGCATTTCACTTTTGCAATATCTGACACTTTTACCCCAAGAACATTCCAGACCCCCGTTTGAATCATCATATGTATTTCAAGATTCCCATATTTTCATCACCGGCAGGAAATGATGAAAACTGAGTCATTTACCTCTTGGCTACAATGGTATCAGGTGTGGAGACAGGAGGAGACTGAGGCAACAAAGCGTTGTCCAAGGGCTGCCCAGACCCCAGCGACACCCCGGAGGATAAAGCAGGACTTCCTGCGCCCTCTCCCAGCTGCCCCGCCCCCACCAACAGTTGGCTCCGCAGGCCCAGCCAAACTCCACATTCCAGCAGCTTCACAGAAAGTCTCCAGCATCAAACACAGGCATTCTGCAGCCATGGCCTCAGCTGAACAATCCTCGCTCTTCTGAAACTCCCCTTACCATCTCAGAGGTTCCCAACAGGAGGAATTCATTCACACAAAGCAGTGAAGACTGCAGACCAGGAGCTCCAGAGAGCCCAGCAACCTATATCTTTTTTTTAAATAATGTATTTTATTTAAGTCAATACATCTAAAATATCATTTCAATTTGTAATAAATATAAATAAGTATTAATAAGAGATTTTATTCTTTTATTCCCCCTAAGACATCTAAATCTTTTGCTATTAAAGCACATCTCAATCAGGATATTAAATTTTCAGCAAAATGGAAGTCAGAGATGTGGACCAGCCCACCTGGGTCCCTTCCTCCAGGGGGCAAGTTGGGTAACTAAGGTGTGTGTATGCAAATCCAAGAACATGTCATCTCCTCTGAGAAGCCCTCCCTGATGTCCTTTCATCCTCCGCAATCGAGGTGGCCTTTCCCTCAGGAAAGGGAGTCAGACTGGCTGGCCAGCAACCTACATTTTAAACAAGCTCCGAAGACTTCCCTTTGAGAAACACTCCAAAATGTGTGGGGGTTTTTTTGTTTTTTAATATTCAGACATTTTCATGGAAAGGATTATTTTAATATGGGGGGGAAAATCATTTCAATTTCTGAAAAAGTAAGGTCACGCATCATACTCCATTTTCGGTCTGACCACTAACGACAGTGGCAAAACAGAAGTGGCCCACCAGCTGTCACAAAGTCTCCTGTGCCCTGCGGGACCCCCGTCTGACCTTCCTCAGCATGGGAGCTGGCGTGAATCCCAAGGCTGAGCCTTCTCATCAGGCCCAGAAGTGCCTCAGGAAGCGAACGTTCCTTCCTGGGCACACGTCACAGCCTGGTGCCTGTCTCGGGCTGGGTCCCGTGGAATTTCGTGCTGATCTGGGGACAAGGGAATGCTCATTACCTTAGATTTGAATTCTCCATATTGGAGTCAGACATACAGGTGTACCCCACGTTTCATTCTGGGAGATACTTTCCCGAAGATTCTGTCATTCAACCCTGCACAGGTGTTTTAAGGCATATGGGGTATGTATGGTAAAGGAGCTTCTAAAAATAATCACAGTGAACATTTATCGATCAGATGTTGTTAATACACGAGAAGGTCTTAGAGTAATGCCTGGAATACTATTCTATGCAGTTTCACATGTAATCAGCGAGGAGTTCACATGTTAGCCCTCACAACAATCCTGGGAAGTCGATATCCTTAGATCACCGTTTTCTTTATGAGGAGAGGAGGCGCAGAAAGGTTAGATAACTTGACAAAGGCTGCACAGCTAGCGAGAGGCAAAGCTGGGATTAGAACTCAGACAGATGTCTAAATCTGTGCTCTTGACCTCCGTGAAAAACTCTCTTATTAAGGTTTTAAAGTGACCCAGACATGTGCTTTAGACCCAGGGAACCCACAAAAGCGGGATCAATATTGACCCACAAATACTTCAGGAATTATTACCCTCACATATTAAAAGGGAGGGCACCCCCACCCCATGCAGATTTCCCACCCCTCTCCCAGCCCACAGCTGGGTGAGGACCAGCACCAGCCAAAGAAGTTCTTCCTGGTTAAGCCTCTAGGTTAAATCCACTCTATGGCAAGACATTTCCCAAACCCAATAACACTCCAGTATTTACCTTCCTGAGTTTTACCAAAATCACAAAACAAAACAAACAAAATAATATCCCTTAAAGAGGGTTTCAACTATATCACACTGTATACTAGGAGGTCTTAACGGGCAAGGGTCAAATTCAGGCTACAGCCCCTTTGGGAGTTGGAAGGGGTAAAAGGGAGCAAGAGAAGAAAACCAAAGAGGTAAACACACACAAGTACACACAGGCATGCACACACAAACACACACGCACACACAAACACCTAGGCGTGCGTGCATGCACACACACGCACCTCCCCAAAGAAACTGTCCCATCGCTAACACTTGGAATTTTCTCTCCTTCTGGTAATACCAGCACGGCATAGAAAGTTCCATCCCACAGTTATGGACAGATAGGCGGGGCAGGGCCTGAGGAGGCAACTATGTGACGGGAAGTACACAGGCCTGGAAGATGCACACACAGCTGGGTTTGCAGCCAGGCTCCCACCCTGATGGGCCGTGTGACCCCGGGTAGATCGCTCTGCCCCTGCAAACGTCCCTCCCCTCATTTACAACACAGAGATGGTCCTAGCTACTTCAGAAAGCGGTTAAATTTAAATGAGATCAATAAAACATGCGGCCCAATGACAAAAACATAAAAGGCAGTCAATAAAAGGGAATAATTATCATGGTGAGTGATTCACAGACATTCCCAAGCAGGTACCTACTTATTATTTCAACCCACAAGGATTTACTGGATGGCGACCCTCTCTGCCCACGTCTGCGCAAGAGAAAGTTGGACACAAGACGCCTGATCTTCCTGCAAGCCCTTTTACTCTATTTGAAGACCGACCTGTGAGACACAGGATATCTACTGTCAGAGGAACAATTCAGATTAAAAAAAAAAAAAAAAAAGCCTCATCACAACTATAATGATCAAACATGTCCCTTTCCCAGGGGAGGGCAGACGTGAGTTGGGTCTTGACCAATGAGTGGATGTGTTCCACTAAATGATAACATCAAAACTCTCACCCACGCAACTCACCCATGCACACGACTCAACCTAAAACACCCTCTGGATTTGGATGATTCCAAAGCTCTGTGGTCCAGCCAGACACCACTCCTAACCTCCAGACCTAAAGATGCAGCTGTCCACTGGACGTGACATAAAGATGGTGCACAGATGTCTCGCACCTGTATGTGCCCGAAGCAGACATTGTTGGAACATAACAGCTTAGAATGCGTGGCAAAAAAAAATAAATAAATAATGAGAGAGAGAGAGACTTTGTGAGTGAAGCAAAATGAATTCCAGAGAAACCTGACATCTGGATTTATAAGCAGGAGGCCAAAGGAGGAATTGAAGATAACAGCAGTAGAAACTGCCCATAAATTACCTACATGGTCTGGGAGGAGGAGGCAAGCCATAAAATGTGTGCAGGGATCCCAGCTGTGGCTTTAATAAGCTCAGACAGATTTCGGGGCTGCTAGGTGTTCCCTCCCCTACATTATGAGCTAGGTGGGCAAGCAGATCTTTAACATGCCGTGATATGATACAGAATGATATACCTCAGGCAAGGGAAATGAGGGAGGCTTTATAAAGCCTCACGGGGCTTCCAGTATCTCCAAACATCACTCCTCGCTCGCACGTACATAGTCTAACAAATAAAGCCAGGCAGATTCCTCCCAGGGTTCCCCAAGAAAACTGTAACTATGGGGAACCCTGGACAAGTGGAAAGGCTACCTTGCCCACAGAACATGAACCTCTCTGCATGATTCTCTCCCCGGGTAAATGCAATCACTTCCACTGTCTCCCAAGCTAGAAGCTTCTGATTGCCCCACTTCTCCGCTATCCGATTAAGTGACCCATCTTGCTGATTCTTAGAAAGTTTTTCTTGAATCTAGCCCTTCTGCCCCATTCCCGCTTAGCCCTCGCTTTGTTGCAGAGAAGTCACTTCTGTGAAAGGAATAGGATAGTAACAAAGCACTGATGGTATGATCAGAAGTCTTTCTCTTCTATCAGACAATGCCCAGTACATCATGGGTGTCCCACCAGTGGGTGGGCAGAGAATAGACTTATCTAGCCATCCTGCTACCAGCCTCCAATGCCTCTAACCTTATCTCCATCCATGTTCTTGCCACAATTAACCATTATTTTTTTGAAGAAATCGTAACAATAATACCACTTTGCCTCAAGTCCTTCATTGGCACCCACTGCCAACGATGAACGTCCCCACCCAACACAGCGATGGCAGGCAGGTGCTTCCTGATCTGCAACCTCTCTCCCCTCCAATCTCGTCTTCCACAATTCACTCCAGAAACTCTATGACCCAACCCAGTGTTTCTGGGCAGTTCCCCTGTCTCCAAATCCAAGAACTCTTTCAGTCCTCCGTGTGCTGTTATCTCTCTCAAATGCCCTGCCTTCTCGTTAGAGAGAGAATTCCCACTCACCACTAAGACCAAGGTCGCCCCTGCCCTGCCCTCTGACTCTCCCAGCACTGCGCATCCTCTTACATTTCTAAGGTCCTCTAGAAACAACTCGAAGGATTGCAAAGTGCCACCTGCCTCCCCTATGCTCTTTGATTTCCTAGGGGACCAAGACGTGCCTTCTTCCTCTCCACACCTTTGGCAGTGACTGGCAGAATGGGGACTTTGGCCAAAAATCATTTTCAATGATTTTTAAAAAACAAAGAAAGAAAGGAAAAGAAAATGAAAAAAATATATAGACCAAAGAAATAGCACAGAGCCTCGAAAACAAGTCCGCTTACACATAAAAAGCCCAAAATGTATTACATTGAACACCTCCAAATAAGAGAGAAGAGTTATTTACAAAATAATTTTGGAAAAGCTGCTTTGAAAAAAAAGTGGACAGATATTTTAAACAAAAGACACATACCTTGGACCATATTTCAAAATAAACTCTAGATGACTGGAGAAGTGAAACAGGAAAGTCATGGAAAAGGAACACAAAACAGCAGAGTATTTTTAAGTAATTGTAGGGGTGATATCTTTCTCTGCTTTAAAGTGGTGAAGAAATGAAAATGGACAGCTGGAGGTCATACAAATTTAAAATATCTGCCCAGCGGAAGAAAAAAAATCACAGAATTAAAATAAGACAGAAAACATGTTTGAAAGCCATTTGCATGAAATATGGCAAACATATGGTTAATCCCACTACCACCTAAAAATTCATTCGTATTTATAAGAGAAACAAATGTTTCAAGAGTAGTATAATAATAACACAATAAGAATTAAAGCAACTTGAGGTTGCATACAAAATTGCAATGAGATGAACTGCAATTTAAATGCTCTGAACTTGAGACAATGTTTTGGGAGCATCACAAGAAGGATGCTGCTCACAGTGGGGAGGGGGCATGTACTTTCCCCTGGGCTTGGACTGCACAGGGAGGAAGGAAACTGCTCTGGCCCCAGACAGCTGCCTCCCTCCACATCCCCTGGGCTCAAATATCTGACAAGCAACTTCTACGGGCAAAGTACTTGTCACTCTGTGATGGCAAGGATTAATTTGCAATTGACAAAGGTTAATTTGGTAACTTCGGCTGTGGAGCCCAGAATTTACAATGGTATCTCTGGGTACCATGTATGGCCTGTGGGCAAGCTCTCAGCTTCATCTCTAATTTCACCTTCAAGTTCATCCTCCCTAGAGCTGCCAGAATAATCTAAAAAGGCAGATGTGGTCACGTCATTCAGCCTGGTTCCCCAACTCTTTCTTCCATCATACTTTTACCCTTCCTATCTTGCATTTAATTTTGCAATATAGATTTACATTTATTGCCTAGTCAAACATTTATTTTATTAACACAAAATATATACAGTCTCATCCCATTTCTGTAATCTGAATGGTCCTGAATAAGTCATTATGCTACTATTCCCTGATGGTTAAATTTTAGACATTTTCAATGGGTTTTCTGTTTCTGACCATGAAGATTTCATTTTCTTATACTACCTACACCTCACACACACATTTCATCTCCTCTTTCTTCCAATGCAGTCAGACCATAATTTGTGGTTTAATCACTATTCAGTATTTACATTCATATGACAATATTGTTCACAGCTGAACCACAGAGTGTGTGAAATTGCAATTCCTCTCCTGAGGAACTTTTGTTTTTTTCTTGTACTAACAATTGCTTTCCTTTTTCACAAGCCTTTTGTGTGTGTGTGTGTGTGTGTGTGTGTGTGTGTGTGTGTGTCTGGCCCTAATCCAGTGCCAAACAACCTGAAAGAATGGTAAATTTTGTTGTTGTTGCTTGCAAAGGCAACAAAAGCAAAAATGAGTAAGGGGGACTAAACCTTGTTTCTGCACAGCAAAGGAAACCATCAACAAAATGAAAAGGAGAAAATATTTGCAAATCATAAATCTGATAAGAGGTTAATATTCAAAATATATAAATTCATACAACTCAACTGCAAAACAAACAAACAAAAAAACCAATCTGATTTTAAAAGTGAGCAGAGGGGATCTGTAGAGACATTTTCTTAAAGAAGATATACAGATGGCCAACAGGTCCATGAAAAGATGCTCAACATCACTAATTATCAGGGAAATGGAAATAAAAAGCACAATGAGATATCACCTCACACCTGTCAGAATGGCTATTAACAAAAAGACTAGAAATAACAAGTGTTGGCAAGGATGTGGAGAAAAGAGAACCCAGTGCACTGCTGGTAGCAATGTAAATTGGTGCAGCCACTATGGAAAACAGTGTGAATGTTCCTCTAAAAATTAAAAATAGAACTATCATATGATCTAGCAATTCCATTTCTGGGTATTTACTTGAAAAAAAAAACCCACTAATTCAAAAACATATACGCAACCTCCCATGTTCACTGCAGCATTTTTACAATAGCTAAGATATAGAAACAAACTAAGTGTCCATGGATGGATGAATGGATAAAGAAATTTGCAACAACATGAATGGACTCCTCGAATGCATTATTCTAAGTGAAATAAGTCAAACACAGAAACAAATACCAAAAGATCTCACGTATATGTGGCCTGTTAAAAAACATGCAAACAAACCCAACCTCATTGATAGAACAGATCATAGTTGCTAGGTGTGAGGGGGTTGGAGTGGGCCAAATGGACGAAGAGAGTCAAAAGGTACAAACTCCAATTATAAAATAAATAAGTCACTGGGATGTAATGTACATTGTGATGACTGCTATTAGTAATAACACGTTGCACGTTTGAAAATTGCTGAGAGAGTAGACGTTAAAGTTCTCATTACAAGGAAAAAAAGTTCTGTAATTATGTATGGTGATGGATGCTAGCTAGACTTATTGTGGTGTATACAAACTTTGAATCATTATGTTATACACCTGAAACCAATATAATGTTATGTGTCAACTATTCCTCAGTTTAAAAACATCTCTTTAATGCAGTAAGAACACTAGATAATCAGGTAATTCTATCCCCTGGCCCCCTTTGGAGACATACCTCCTACATCCCTCCATCTTCCTGTTCCAGTGCGGAAGGGTTGATCTCTTGGCCCCCTACACAGCTGTCACCCTGCAGTGTTACCCTGAAACTATCACTTCATCATCTTTCTGGGATCTGTTGTTGATACTCTCCTGTTTGAACCCCCTGCTTCCTCAATCCTAGTCTCATTCTCTTTCTTAACTTACTCCCTTGTTTTATTGGAGCATATCCTTGAGTAGCTTCCTGAAAACAAGGAACGCAAGGAGGGATAAGACTGTTGAGACCCTACGTAAATGTGATGTATTTACTCTGTGCTTACTCTTGGCACAAAGTTTTCTGTGGTTGACCATAGCATTCTAAGTTGAAAATAATTTTTTCAACTTGTCTCCTAGTTTTTAACATTGCTGCTGAGAAACCCAATACCAACTGTATTTGATCCATATTTTCTCTCTGAAAGCTTTTAGGACTTTCTCTTCATTCCAAGCTGTTGTGAAATTTTACATTTACATTTTGTGATGTGGGTTTAAACATTTATTTTTTCTTTTCATCCATCACGTAGGCACTGGGTGGGATATTCTAATTTGAAAGCTTATGGCCTCTAGTTCTGGGAAATTTTCTTGTATCATTTGTTTGATGATTTCTTTCTCTCTCTTCTCTGTCCTATTTCTGATACTCCTCTTACTTGATGTTGGATCTGCTGGACTGATCAAATTCCTTTTTAATCTTTTCTCTCCTATTTTTCATTTTTTCCAATTTTTCAGAAGATTTCCTCAATGTTATCTTTCTTTTAGTGAATAAAATGCTATTTATCCAGCCTTTCATTGCATTATTTACTTCTATCTTATTTCTAACTTCCCAGGTTTCTTTTTTAGTCTCTGATTATTACTTTAACAAAGCATTTGATTCTCGTTTTGTGAATAAAACAAAACATTCCATGAACCCTCTACGATGTTAACCATAGTTTTAAAGTTTGTGATCTGTTTCTTCCAAATGCCTTGTCGGTTGGTGCAGCTGTTGCTAAGGCCTTTTATAACAGAGATGCTCCTGAAGTGTCTAGGGGTACTGGTTCTCCTTTCTCATTTTAGAGTAAGACAGCTCTGTGTAGACAGCTGGAGCCTTACTAATATTTAATGAGCAGAACCCAGTCGTTTCAGGGGTCAGGGGGCACTGTCAGATCTATTGGCCTTTTTCTTAGGCTGGATGGTTTCTTCAGAGTGGATTCTTCAAACTCTTGGCTACAGGAGTGTGAAAGCCTAGAGAGATAATGAGGCCGAGGGTGTTCCCATTTAGTACACAGCCGTGTCCTTTGTCATCTTATGAACTAAAGCCCAAGAGTTCATCTTCTCCAGAGACTAAACCTCCCATATTCCACCAGGTAGAGAAGGGCAGTCTCTAAATGTGCGAAGTTGGAGAAAGGCTCTGGGGACGCGGCTGCAATCCTTGTATTCAAATCCACCTCCCAGCCATCAGAGGTACCCAGAACTTCCAATTCCTGAGTCTCTGGGGTTCTGAGACGCGACGAGGCTACATTCTTCTGTTCTTCCCACCCCTTCTCATCATATAGGACGCTGGGTCTCAGCCTCACCCATTTGCTATGTCAATTGCCATTTACCCATTCTCTTTCCACCTTCCAAAACTCTGTAGGTGTTTCTACCTGCTGTCGTAGCCTCACCTGTTTTTGTCCTTTATAGGCTGCCATCCTCTCTAGTCCTTTACTATCACCTCAGTAAAGTTTCCAGAGGGACTAAATCTAAGTGGTACATTCGAGCCACCATGCTACACTACAGAGCTCCACTGGGCTATGCAATCTTCCCTGGGTGCGCCCTGTTTTTATTTGCATCCCCAACTCTGCTCTGGCTGTTTCCCTACCTAGTTGCCTTTCTCCCTCTCTCCTCTCTGCAATTTTCCAACCCTTAATGGGCCTTCAAGATTAAGCTTACACATCATCTCAAACCGGAAACTTTCCCAGAGCCTCCCTGTACATACTGTGTATGTCTCTGGCCTGACACATCCACACAGACCACAATGTGCTGGCCTGATCGGCCTGCACATCTGTCTCCCTCCCTGGACAGGAATTATGTAGGCAAAGACTGTCTTACCCAGTGTTCTGCCACTGTTGTGGGGAAAACCATCTGGCACATAATAGGTGCTCACTAATATTGTTCAACTGACCCATTTCCACTAAGCACCATGCTGGAAGCATCTTCATTCTCATAGGAGTGCAGAAAATATGGCTTTGTTTATTTGCCAACGTCCAAATAAGAAAGTCTAATCAGAGAGCACCAGGAAATGAAAACAGCCAGATGTTTTTGAGAGAAAAAGTCCAGGAACACAAAATAGCTTCCAACAGGGGTGATGTATGTTTTCCTAGTGATTCAAAATGAATATATGCTTATTAGGCAGGGAGAGAGATTTAACAGGTTTCTCAGCTAATGCTGCAATTTTAAATCCATTTAAGATAATTTTCTTTATCTTGAATCTATTTTTCTCGGTAACCAGGATACTTAACTGATTTGTACAAAATCCATTTGCAAAAGAAATAATCTACTCGAAGCAAGGGCACACTCTAAATGGAAAAAGAGAGACATTACAAATCTCACAGAAAATGAAGAATCCGTTTGAGAAGCCAAGGAGGACTACTGCCTAGAAAATAAGATTTTTTCCCCCCCAGCACTTTGACTTTACCACCAATCTCTCTTCTGTCTTTCACACGGAGAAAACAAATCATTCTTAAATCTGAGAGCACGGAACAAAGACCTCTCATAAACAAACCAAGATGCAAACAAACTGTTTAAAAAGGTAAGACCCTCCAACAAAACTGATATGTTGAAACAACTGTAGGCTGGACTTTCAACCTATCAGCCGGGAAAAGGATTTCTTAAATGCCAGTACTCAGTTCGGGGTGGGGGGTGCGGCGGTCTAGTTGTAAATTCCAATAGGAGTAGAAACTGCTAGGAACCTTCTGGAGGAAAATATCACTGTGTGCATCCAGAGCCTGCAAAAGTATTTCTACAATGGGGTCTTTAGAAGTGTGGGTTAAGAAAGTAAATATCAAATCAATATACCTAAAGCTTTGAGTGGGTAGACATCAAAGTGTTATTTGTAAGAATGAAAAATTGGAAATAACCTAAATTTCCAACCACGGAAATAATTATCATAACTAAGTAATGTCAGAAAATGCTCATGAAATCATGTTAAATAAAAAAATAGAAGAAATATATCACATGCTCATAATCTCTGTAGAAAATAGACTTGAAGGCAAGATACTAAGAGTTTGCCAGTCACCGTCTCCAGGTAATGAGACCATGGTGATTTTTTAATTTACTTTAAAAAGTGTTGGTATTGAGGACCTTTCTGTGTGTTTCTGTATTACTTTCATTAAAATTTAAAAATTGTATTTAGCTAACATTTCATAATCAACAGTACTGTTTGTTGATTACGGAGGAGACTAATGAGATGCACGCTCCCCCATTAGTTACAAGGAAGAAATGTCACAGCCACGGGTCTACACCCAACAATCTGTTGAAGTAAGCTCCTCTGAATGACCGAATCAGAACTTACTTGGTGGGACGATAATCCGGAATGGAACGATCCAGTGAGATTTTTTCACTGAGGTAGGAATTGTAGCCATACTTCTCATGAGGCCCCTTGGCTTTCTCCTCTTCAGCTGGGGAAAGGGTAGCAGGAAGGCCCCCTTTGCCCCGCCCACCGTAACCTTCAATGAGCCCAAGGGATTTGGATAAACCTAGAAAAAGGAGGGGGGAAAAAAGAATTATTTGAAAATAACCATCTCAAGGTATGTCACTCAAGCTTAGATGCAGCTTCAGTGGAAATTTTAACATTACCCATCACATAAAAAATTACGTCCTCAGCTTACCAATATCGGGACACGCCCTGAACACATTCACATGGAGAGGAAGGTCAAAGCAACTGTGAGTTGCGAGGTTAAAGCTGGTTTCCAACGAAGAGCCGTTCCCCCTCCTTTTGGGAACTGGGGAGCACATGGGGTCTATAAAAGGGAGAGACTGCCAAAACCAGAGGACGTGTGGTCCAAGAAGGACCCACAAAAAGGAGAACAGACTGTCGCCCCTGCCTGCTCTCTTTTCTCTGTGGGCAATTACCACAAGGCTAGAGATGCCGGGTACCGCACAGAATAAGCAGAGCCAGCCACGAGGAACCGCCGACTGCAGGTGTTTTTGCTTCATCTGAACAGAGAATAATAAACAGATTGATTTTATCATCAGTTTAAAGTGTGTAGCCGCCTGACACCGTTCTTTACCTAATGGTTTTATTTAAATCTCATCTAAATGGCAAAAGGAAACATAAAATGTTTGAGAATAAACAACAGGGAAGAAAAACCCAAAAGGGTGATAGCTGTGCCAAGAAGAGTAGGAGGCCTCGGTGACAAGCCTCACTGAGAAATTGCGTGTTCCCAGGATGGTGGCAGCTTTATACCTATTGTTCCATTACACGATCAACAGCTTGATGGGCAATTTTTAAATCCTACAGTTATGGGAGGTTTTACTTCTCGGCTTGAAAACTTTTGTTGTTAAAGGCGCTCATTCTCTTTCACTATTTCAAATGCTCAAGCTGCTCTTCCACCCTCAAGGGCACACACACGCACACGCACACACACACACAAACCACTTTATCCACAGAAGTCTCTTTGATGCCACCGGCAGGAAGAACATGGACCGGAGATGTAAACAGCATCCTCAGTTTTCACGGTGGGCAGCCCGCAGAACCTCGGAAGACCCTAACCTCCCAGGACAGCATCCTCAGGCAAGTCAAAGGCCAGCAAATCTGCTCCAGTCACAGGATGGTCCTCCACCCCGTTAATGGCAAGACTTGCATTCCCTTTCCTGCTTCTCTGAAAATAGACATCGATTTTCTGTGATACAAGATCAAAAAGCAAAGGTTGACCAAGTATCTCAGGGTTGGTCTCAAGTGAACATCATTTTTCTACCCAAGAATCTCTCCACTGTTCCCTGTGTTCTTCAGGAACCCTGACATCAACAGAGAGTTAGATGACTCCAACACTTCCTACCTGTTTTCTGGTCCTTAATCTCTCATTCCATGTCAATGTGCAATGGCCATTCCCATAAAATCACTTTCACTGTGCTCCAAAATCTACAAGAACGCTTCCCATGTCAAGAGCAAACATTTGTGCTGGGTTTTAAAATCACTTGTGATCGAACATCACTAGTGGGAGTGAAAAATGGTGTAGCTATTTTGGAAACTAGTTTAGTAGTTCTAGTAGGTATAGTTTTACCATCTGACCAGCAATTCCAGTGTTAGGTATATACCCACGGGAAAGGAAAAGATATGCCTAACTTGTACATAAATGTTCACAGAAGCACTATTCATATTAGAGAGATGTCTATCAACTGAAAAATGATTAAAACAAAATGTGGTATATCCATACAATGAAATATTATTTGGCAGTAAAAAAGAATGAAGGCCAGATCTTCCTCAACTTACAAAAGGGTTACATCCTGATAAACCCATCATAAGTTGAAAATATCATAAGGTGAAAATGCATTCAATACACCTAACCTCCAGAGCATCATAGCTGGGCCTCACCTACTTTAAACGTGCTCAGAACAATTACATTAGCCTACAGCTGGGTGAACTCATCTAACACAAAGTGTGTTTTATAATAAAAAAAAAAACAAAGTGTTGAATATCTCATGTAATTTACTGAATGCAGTACTAAACACGAAAAACAGAATGGCTGCAAGTACGTTGTTGTTTCCCCTCACAGTCACTTGGCTGATGGGAGCGGTGGTTTGCTGCCACTGCCCAGGCTCGGGAGACACTATCATACTGCACACTGCTAGCCCAGGAAAAGATCAAGACTCAACATTTGACTTATGGTTTCTACTGAATGTGTATCATTTTTGCACTATCATAAAGTCAAAAAATCCCAAGTCAAACACCAATGTAAGTCAGTGATTGTCTGTAGTGATACACACTGCAGCACGGATGAACCTTGAAAACATTATGCCAAGTAAATAATGCTGGCCAGGAAAGACCACATATTGTATGATTCTATTTATCTGAAATGTACAGATGAGGTACAACTCTAGAGACAGAAAGTAGATTTGTATCTGCTTAGGGGTGGAGGGTATTCAGAGAGGAAATGGGGAATGACTGTTAATGTGTATTGAGTGTCTTTTTGGGTGATAGAAATGTTCTGGAATTAGACTGCAGTGATGTTTGCACAACTTGATGAATATACTAAAAGCCACTAAATTGTACACTTTAAGTGGATGAATGGTAATGATGTGAAAATTATCTCAATAAAGCTATTTTTAAAAACACACTTGTGAAAGACAATTCTATTTCTAGCGAGATGGAAGCCTAAAACATGAAAACCTTCCAGTAAAATACCTAGAAATTCTGAACAAAAAACATAAAAAATACGTTAAACATGTAGCTAAGCTTGCAGGAGAGAAAAGGTAACTCCCAGAGGTAAGTTACAATCAGAGCTGAGACTATATACACTGAGATGGGGTGAAGGATAAGTTGTTCATCAACTAAAGGTTGAAGTTTTAGAGCTCAAACATGCACAGAATCTGAGGCCTTTTGTATGCCTTAAATGTTGCATAATTTCTAGTTCTGAAGGCACTGGGCTGAACAGTGGCCCCCTGTCTACACCAAACCTGACAATAGGACCTTATTCAGAAGTAGGGTCTTTGGATGTGTAATCAATCAAATTTATATTATTGGTGGCCTCATAAGAAGAAAGAATTTGGACACAGAAGTACAGACACGTGGAGGAAAGAAGGCTATTTGACAGCAGAGACAGATACTGAAAGATGCAGCTACAAGCCAAGGAATGCCAAAGATTGCTAGCAACTCCCAGAAGCTAGGAAGAGGCAAGGGAGGACTCTTCCCTAGAGCCATCAGAGAAAGCATGACCTAGCTGGCAAGTTGATTTCAGACTTCTAGCCTCCAGAACTGTGAGAAAATAAATTTCTGTTTCAAGCCACCGAAATTATGGTAATTTGTTATAGTAGCTACACAAAACTAATACAACAAATACAAAAAAAGAATGGAAATGGATAAAGAAAATATGTATCATGTAGATACTAACCAAAAGAACGCTGAAATGGCTCTATTAACATTAGGTAAAACAGACTTTAGGGCAAACAGCCTTATGGGGATAAATAAGGTCATTACATAATGATAAAAGTAACGATCCACCAGGAAACTCTTAAGAATTATAAACTGCCATGCATCTAAAAACATAGCTTCAAATTACATAAAGCAAAAACTGACCACATTACCAGGAGAAAATAACAAACACACAATAATAGTGCAAAATAGTAACACATCTTTTAGTGCTGACAGATAAGGACAAAAAATTGGCAAAGATACAGAAGAACTGAACAACAAAATGAACAAGTTTGATCTAATGGACCTTACACCTGACTTTCTAATAATTGCATATTCTCTATAAGAACATATGGAACATTTAAACAGTTGTCAAGCCACAAACAAGTCTCAATCTATCTTACAGATCACCTTGGAGCATAAAGCAATAAAAAAACAGAAAACAATAGTAAAAATATTACAAAGGGTCCATTTGGCAATTTAAAAATACTTCTAAAACAAGTGTGGTTCAAATAATCATATTGCCATTAAAAGACACATGCAATTGATAAACTGTGAAACAGTACACCTCAAAACGTATAGGACGTTGCTACTGCAATATACTTGGAAGGAGTTCTATAAATGCATATGGGATGGAGGCGGAAAAAAGAATAATTAATAGGGTAAGCATTTAACCCAAGGAGCTAGAAAAGGAAGAGAGGAACCCAAAGAAAGCAATAATAAACAAAAGAACAAAAAGTAATAACACATACACACACCCAAAAGAAAGACATGAAGGAAGAAAGGAGTAAGAGGGATGGATGGAGAGAGAGAATGGAAGGAAAGAAGGAAGGAAAGGAGGAAGGAAGGAAGGGAGGAGGGAAGGAGAAAGTGAGGACGGAAGGAGGAAGGAAGGAGAAAAAAAGAAAGAAGGAGAGAGAGAGAGAAACTAAAAGAAAAAAGGTGGCAGGTGAATAATTTCAGCAAGACTGGAGAAGACAGAGAGAGAGAGAGAGAAGGCACATGGTCCTTTCAGGGAGGACTTATCTATTCATCACAGTAGACACAGTGCCTAGGTCCCCCAATATTTTTAGGGGCTCAGGAAGATTTTTAAATTTCTTTTAAAATCAGAACAATGCAGTTATCAAATATAATTTTTAACATTTTTTATGAAGGAAGCAACCTATGAAGACCAAAGTGCTTACAGCCCATATAAGTCACGTGCAACCTTGGTTCCCTTGAGGTTAAATGTTTAACTATAAGTGACAAGATACCGAAATCATGCAGAAGGAAAGTAACATGATCTTGAGGCATAATTTGTAATGTTTATCTAGAAGAGAGCCAGCACAAGGACAGACCGCAGTCACTAAACATGGGGTCAGCTACCATTTACCAAGCATCCATTGCGTGCTGGGCACGCTGCTAAGTGCTTTACATGTGTTCTATCATTGTTTCCTCCAATCTCCTGACACCCTCAGGAGGAAGGTCTGGGAGTGATCTCTATTTGACAAATGAGGACACCGAGTCTGAGACTTTACTAACTTTGCTGAGATTCTGTGGCTGGTAAAGGAAGCTAAGACCTGAGTTCTGGATGCAGTGAGAGATTCAAGGGAGGATAGAACCTGGGCTCTGTGACAGAAGGAGAGCAGCCCTGGGGCTCCTGCAGCAGCCCAGACAAGGGAGGGTAGGGGCCTCGTTTTAGGGCACAGGTGGTAGTGATCAAAAAGAGAGCAGAGATTTGGGAACGATTTCAGAGATACCATCACAAGGCAGGATGTGTTAGGGCAAGAGAGAGAGAAGTTGAGTCAGCCTCAGGTTTCCAGTAAGAGGACTGGGTGGTGACACCACTCACAGAGACAGAAGAAAGTTCAAGGAGATGCATTCTGGTCTCTCTGTGTGGGATATGGAGCACCCATAGGACATTCAGATGGAGTTGGATGTCCGGTGGGGAGCTGAAACACATGAGAACAAAGTTCAGAAGGTAGCGGGGGCTGGAAATATGAACCCGGAAGCCACCAGTATGGAAAGGGCTGTAGCCATGATAAGGGGAGGGAGGTTGGGGATAGGAGAGATGTCGAGGGACAAGGAGAAAGGTAGACAATGCTCAGGAGGTGCTCCCTGACCACACTCTTCTTATGTTTCCACCGTACCTAGGGTAGGAGTTGCATACTTTAGGACTTACCCCTTTGGGCACCACACACATGCTCCCTCACTGAAGCTTCATTTGAAACTCTGGGCTTTAAGGAACCGAGACTTCAAAGGACGGAGAAACACCCCAATACGAACCAAGTGCTTAAGCTTCCTGTGGTCCTTATCAATCCATTTGACCACTCTCCATCCATGGATGATCATTGTTTAGGGTTTACATTTTAAAAATGCTTTTGTATCCATTTTTCTCTTAGACAAGCAGGGTAGATAGCACCATGATCACTTGAGAGATGAAGAAATGGAGGCCTGGAAGGATTAAGTCTTTGACCATCCAAAAGTAATGAAGATGGAATAAGACATTCCTGCCAAGTCCCAACATATACACAAATGCTCTGTCCAGGAAATGTAGGAAGGAAGAATCCAGCATTCAAAATATGCTGAAGAACGGTAAATAAATGGTAATGGACTCATTGAAAGGACTACTATACAGCAATGAAAATGGATGACTTTACTAATAAATGGATACCTCTCATAGACTTAGGACAAGCATCAAAAATGCATAGAATTCAGGGGGTGAGGAAGGTAGAGCTCAGTGGTAGAGCATGTGTTTAGTATGCACAAGGTCCTGGGTTCGATCCCCAGTACCACCACTGAAAAGAAATAAGCCCAATTCCCCACCCCCATAAATAAATAAATAAAAAGAAACTTCCACTTTAAAAAAATGCATAGAATTACATTTGTTTGAAGTGCCAAAAACTAATCAAAATATAGTTCAGAAATAAAAATCTATGTATTGAAACCATGAAACAGCAATAAAAAAGAGAGTTGAATTATAACTGGAGAAAGATACATAAAGGACCTCAAGATCCTGGGCAAAGCTGGGAGGTAAACACAACTAGTATTCATCATATAATTATTAGCTGACATGTATGGGATACGTACGATGTGTGAACTATCACACAAGTTTAAAAGATGAGAGATTACTGCAGTGAGTTTTTCTCCTGGTTATGTATGCTCTTGCTATTCACCCAGGATTTCCCTCCCCAATATTTGTGGCCTTTTCTCACAAGCCACAAACTCAGCCTTCTGCGGTTTTCTTGCCAGCATGGAGCCCATGGGTCAAGGAGGGAGGCTGCCAGAATGGGGCAGAACTGACCTTCAACTTAACTCAGCAGCTTCAGTGGAAAATATCTGATTCTTCCTCTTATTTCATCTGTGCACCTCTTTTTCTCCCCTTAGGAAGACAGCATTTCTTTTGTCCAGTCTGAACAGACCGCTTCCCATCCCAGGTCATTAAATGCCACCTCGGGAGCTAAGATGTGTCTCCGCCATGTTGGCCCAGCATGCTCCCCTGGGCAGCCTTTCCAACGCAGGCAGAGAAGCCAAGGAGGGACTTGATTATAAAACGCACAGGAATTAAGACTAGGAATGCAGGCTAATCCTACCAAGGACACACAGGGAACGACTCTTCCCAGTGAGATTTTTTTCCCCTTCCTGTGGCATTACTTCTTCTCACTTAGCAGCCTCAAAAAAAGATCATTCCTCACCGTGCGATGTGACAACTATGAATTATATATTTTGTGGTCCATGTGCTCCCATTTTCCCCCCAATTGAATCTGCCAGAAAGGTTCAACAAAGCAGCAAAAATTTTCACTGGCATTTTAATGTGCGTACTTAGCAGGCCCTGGAAACTCTTGGCAACTGTAAATAAGAGTTCAAGGTCACCAACAAGACCTAAGTTGGTCTTCACACAGCTGGGAAAATTTGCCACTGGGACAAGTTGGGATGGCTCCATGCACCCAAGGAACCTTCTTTTCTGAAGGTGCCCTTTGCTTTTTGGCCAGAAGCCGTTGTAGCCACTGCAGACTGATGTGAAGACGCAGGCATGGAAGTCACAATTTGGCAAAGGGAAGAAGGAGGGAAAGAGGGAAAGAGGGAAGAGAATGAGGTGGCTGCTTGGCACCAGGCTTGAGAGGACTTAGCATTGCCTTTCTTTGCCTACAGATACTGCCTCCTGAGTTACTGTAGTCCAAGACTGCGGAGCCAAGGGTGCTAGTAGGCAAGAGGTTGAAGAGAAGGAAGGAGGAAGAACCAGTTGAGGTCAGCTATCCCACAGCAACTTTACCGAATACTCTGCAAGTTTCTCTCCACCTTTTTCTCTGCTTCATGCCCTAGGAGACAGACCTACAGAGACAGCACCAAGGGTTCCCTTGCCTTCTGGCTTTGGGTTGGGCTCAACCAACAGGAGCTTCCTTCAGGAGACTGATGGATGGGAAGAGTGACAGGTTGGGGTATTTATTCCCCAGCTCCCTCTCAACCAGGCAATCACTTGGTAGAAGCTGCATTTTTCTTGGCAAATTTGCTATCAAGCAACCATCTCCAAGGGTGAGGCTAGGGTTATAGCTAACTCTGTGTTCTGTTTTTCTGTTTACTTATTTAATTTTTATCTAAGTATAGCTGATTTACAATGTTGTGTTAGTTTCTGGTGTACAGCATAGTGATTCAGTTATATATACATATATATATATTCTTTCTCATTATAGGTTATTATAAGATATTGAATATAGTTCCCTGCACTATACAGTAGGACCTTATTGTTTATCTGTTTTATATAAGTAGTTTGTATCTGCTAATCCCAAACTCCTAATTTATTCCTCCCCCTGCTTCCCCATTGGTAACCATAAGTTTGTTTTCCATGTCTGTGAGTCTCTTTGTTTTGTAAATAAGTTCATTTGTGTTATATTTTCAATTCCACATATAAGTGACACCATGTGGTATGCTTCTTTCTCTGACTTACTTTACTTAGTATGATAATCTCTAGGTCTATCCATGTTGCTGAAAATGGCATTATTTCATTCCTTTTCATAACTGAGTAGTATTCCATTGTGTGTGTGTGTGTGTGTGTGTGTGTGTGTGTGTATACATACACCATATCTTTATCCAGTCCTCGGTTGATGGACATTTAGGTTGCTTCCACGTCTTGGCTATTGCAAACAGTGCTGCTGTGAACATTGGGGTGCATGTGTTTTTCAAATTATAGTTTTCTCCAGATATATGCCCAGGAGTGGGATTGCTGGATCATATGGCAACTCTATTTTTAGTTTTTAAGGAACCTCCATACTGTTCTCCACGGTGGCTGCACCAAACACTGTGTTCTGTTAGCCACACCCTCCTCTTGCCCCTTCAGGCCTTGACATGGCAACTGCTTCCTCCTCTGTTGCTCGCTCTAGAATAACTCACCATCCCTGGTCATTCCTTGTTGACTTCCCTTAATTCTGCCCGAGCCTTTGTAAATGTGTTGCCAAAATCTCTTCAATCACTCCTTCTGAGTGTGCCATCTGTCTCCTGCTGGGATCCTGACAGATACAGCATCTTACCTCTCCCCGTGGGAAGACCTCTCGCATGGTACCATGTCTAGGCAAGGATGTTCACCCCAGGGCCTGACCCATAGAAAGGTCCTAAAAATGGCCGAGTATATAGATGAGTGGAGATGAAATATGGAGACTGAACTTGGAACCATCTGCCACAGTGATGTCAAGAAAGAAATGTAAGTATCCACAAGAAAAACAGCTATCTGGAGAAGAGAAGGGGGATTGAGACCACATATTATAGTATATTTGTATTCATAAAGAAAAAGACAGCCCACACTGATGAATGTCATGGGGAAATCAAGCCTGAATAGGGCCATTTGGTTTGGCAGTGAAAAGGGCTCTGGTGGCTTTAGAGACAGCCATGCCGATGATGGGAGAGTTTCCAGGGCGGTTAAAAAAAAAAAAAAAAAAAAAAAAAGGAGGCAGGAGCTGAGGCTCCCCTCAGTCAGGATGCCCGGGCTGGGGCACGGAGAGGTTCCTGTGCTAATGGTGTTTTGTATTCTGGCCATAATTGACCAGATATATAATGTAAAAAAAAATTCTATTTATAAAAGCAACAAATATTGAAGTACACCTAGACATAACTTTAACCAACAGGAAGGAGATTACAGAATTTTACTAAATGGATAAAATAAAACATATATAAATTGGCAGAGGGAGACATTTTTAGCTAGAAGACAATGTTATGAAGATACCACTTCTTTTTAATGTATAGATTTAATGTAATTCTAAATGGATTTTTTTTCTGAAACATAATAAAATGTTCTGAAATTAACCGAGAAGAACACAGAGGTGCTAAAGCATACACCTCTTTAAAAAAGAATAAAAATGGGGGGGGGGGGGCTTGCCCTGTCTGATACTAAGTTAAGAAATAAAGCAATAATAATTAAAGTGGCATGGTGACAGGGAGGAGATTTTACATACATGCCAGGAGGTGAGGCTCTCAAATGTTTTTCCTAACAGTCATCCAATCTTCCAAACATTAAGTTGTTAAAAATAAGCTCCACTTTTGAAATTTAAAGAAATTCTTAGTGCAGCTGAATTTCTGCCGCAGAAATGATGAGGGAGCAGCTCCCTCTCTCTCACACGGAGCCCAGGGTCCCTGAGGTGCCCTTGCTTGCTAACTGCTCAGCAGGAGGAAATCACTCGGCCGCCTTGTGTCTTCCGTTTGGCCCAAGTTCCACGGGCTCCATCCACAGCAGCAGCAGAAATAAAGAGCCAGGGCTGTAAATCAGCTCCGGCTGCCTGCCCGCCTCCCTCCGCATAGCTAAGGACATCATTTTCTCCAGGGTTACAGTTTAAACTTATGAGTTTACAGATAACCAGCATTATTCTTTCAGAAACAGGGACGGGACTCATAACAGAGGCAGAAAGTCCAGAACAGATAAGAGACCAGAGCAAAATGCAATCTGGTGCCCTGTCAACTCACAAAGCTCCTCATCATCTCGGCAGGCACAGCCCCGTGTGGAGACACACACACGCGGCACACACACACACACGCACACACAGCCAAGGAGCCCAGCACATCACATGACCTTCTTCCACTGGGCAAGCCTATGTCAGGGCATCTCTACAGAGGCCCCCACTCCTGCTGGAAGTCCCAGAGTCCCAGGGACATCCCACACGACGCTAAAGCGTTTGGAAACTGATAAAACTCATAGACAACCAGGAAGTCACAGCCAGGAGCTTAACAATGAGCACTAACTCCAGGCTTACTCCTGGCCAACATCCCCATATGCCTGGGAGAGCGAAGGGGCCTTCCTGACCAAGCCAGCATGCTGACAGAGGGGGGCGGGGAGGACCCCCGAGAAATGCGCCAAGAGGAGCCAGGAAGACATGGAACCCACCCGCGAGGAAAACATACTGAAAAGCTCTCATGATTAAGATAGTGAGGGAATGGGACAAGAAATGACAGGCGGATCAATGCAACGAAAAGCCAGTCTGGAAATACTGCCAACAGAGAGAGAGGAAGCACCATTTTTGGATACAAATGTTAGTTTTACTGACAAATGTTCTGTAAACCGACAAATGCTCATTAGATACAAGGCATTACGTAAACGCTTTAATCACTACATAGATAATATTAAAGTTAAACATACATGCTAACATATATAAATGTGTGCTAAATGTACGTATATATTTACTTTTATCTAGCTGCCTAAAAGTCATTACTCAAATGACTCTTGCTGCTAGTTCTCATCTCTTGACTCTGTTCCTCCCCTCCATCGCTTCTGTCACCACCCGGATTCAAACTCAAGTCATCTCTTCCTTGAGTTATTGCAGTCAACTCCTAACGCTGTGGCTTTCAAAGTGCGCTTTCCAATGTGCAAATCTGACCACTGCTTGCTTAAAATTCACTAGTGCGTCCCAGCTACTTACGGGAAAAAAAATCCCCAAATTGTCATGAGATATACAAAGCTACTCATGAGCTGACTCCCTACCCAGCCTCATCCTCCACCTTCCTCTCTATTGCACCCTTAGTTTTAGCTGCCCTGCCCTCTTCTGATGCTTCTAAACAGCCACTACCCCTCAGTGCCTCTGCTGTAGTCATCCTTGCTACTCAGCACAGCCCTGCACACCTTTCCTGAGCACTTCCTCAACCCAGGAAGTCAGACGCTGCTCCTCGGTAGAAATCTCGACCACGGCATTGCTCATATCATATCACAGGTGTCCTTGACTGTTCGCTCACAAGAGCCCTGGCTTCTCGCAAACCTGGAAACATCTCTGTGTCTTACACACAGTCTGGCACAAAGTAAGCACCTCATCCATGTTGTACACCTGAATGAATGGATGAATGAGCAAAGAGTATGAATAAACGAATGACTAAGTGCACTGTAAGCTGGGCTGGCCAGTTATATGACCGTGTTCTAGTGCTGATACAGAAATCTCCCGGAGACATGTCAGAAATGGGTCAACACTGCTTCATGAACTCATGTCAAATCATTATTGACTCCCCAGTTCATATATTAGTATGATGATCTTGACATTTGTTACCGTCTGCATTATTATGATGATTTTGACATTCTCTGTCCTATATCCTCAGCGCTCCCCAGACATGATGTCCAAAGGTTATGTTAATCTTAATATCTCAAAATGAATTCATCAGAGTTCAACTGGATCGGCTGCTTCCTGGTGGAAGAGAATGAAGTAAATCATTCTAAGACAAATGGTACACTTGGGGTTCAACTCACAATCCTGAGTTGGAAGGAAGGAGAGACCAACCCCCGCCCCCCGCACTGCCCTGCCCCATCAAGTGTGGGAATTCCAAAGAGATGGCCACCCAGTGGGGACTGTGTTCCTCCAGGAATAATGAACTCACCACCTTGTAGGGCAGGGCATTCCTGGTTTCCAGCTCAACTAGATAAAATTTCAAAGTGTTTAGCTTGGAGTTCTGGTTCAAGATGGAGACATCGGAAGGTCCTGGGGTCGCTTCCTCCCGTGGGCACACTGCGTCTACAGCCACATATGGAACAATTTCTTCTTTAAAAAACCTGAAGGCTGGCTGAATAACAACTACACTCTGGGCAAACAAGGAGAAAACTGCACTGAAGCAAGTAGGAGAGGCTGGCACACAATCTTACCATAAACCCCATCCCTGACACAGTGACCCACCATCAGGAGAAAACTCAAAACCCAGAGCTTCTCCCTGAGGAGCAAAGGCTTCGAACCCCACATCGGGCGTTCCAACCTTGAAGACATAAGCTTAAGAGAGAAGCTCTCCAAACATCTAACTTTGAAAACTAACAGGGCTCGCAAGACTGAAGCAATCTGAGAATTCGCTCTTAAAGGCTCATGAGCTTGGACGCGCCCATCCCAAGGCCCAGCTAAGAAGCAGCTGGTCGATAGTGTCTAGACTTGAAGTGAAGGAGGCCCCCTTGTTTACAGGAAAGCGTCGGTCTCAGGGGTGGGCGTGTGCATCAGCACACATCTAGGAGCTTCCTGGAACATTCTCCAGGGACTGGAACTGGCAGGCGCCATCTTTGGGCCCTCCCTCCACTCTCGAGCCCCAGTATCTACCAGAAGAGTGCTCCTACACGCGTCTGTGACCCAAGTTTTTTGTTGGCTAACATCCAGGGGATGTCACCTGATCGCCTGGCTCTGGAGGCCAGTAGGGCTTATGTTCATTGGTCCCTCAGGGCTGTAAACAATGAAGAAAGAGTTCTTAAACAGCTACCACCCACAGGCACAGGAAGAGGCAGCAGACCCAAAAAATCGGTCCTTCTGTGAAGGAGGCCAATTAGCTAATCGTGACGGTGGTCTGAGGCGAAGGCGTCTAATTAAACACGCATCTAAGGGATAACTGTAATCCCGTCTAGAGCCATCAGAGGGCGTGCTCTCTTTGCACTCACCCTCTGCCGCGCTCCAGAGTGCTCCAGTGTTTCTGGAGGGGAGCTTTACAAGCGCCGGGTGCCCTGGTTTTTATGTCTAGTGTCCCAGTTTTTGTGGCTGCCACCCAGGGGACACGACTTGTTTGCCTGGCTTTGATGGCTAGGGGTGGGGAGAGACTGCAGTACTGGGTCCCACAGACTGTGGAATCAGAAAGTTCTTGGCAGGCTACCACCCCCGGGCACGGCAGGCAGCAGACTGAGGCACACCCTCCCTACCCGTGTCTTTCCATACAGAAGACCCCTGTTGTGTCCTGGTGCTCCAACCTGACGGGCAGGCTTCAGGGCTGGCACACATTTAAGTGGCCCACAGAGCTGCTGTCCAGGAATGTAGGCCGTGGCCGCCATCTCAGTGCTCTCCCTCTGCCTCGCTACAGCTGGCTGGTATCACCCAGAAAAGGGCTTATTCACTCACGTGAAGCCCCCGTGTTTGCAACTGCTGCCCAGGGGTCACCTCCAGATCACCTGCCTCTGGTGGCTACCAGGGTTAATGTTGTGGTCCCACAAGACTGTGTATATTTGCCTACTTTAAAAAGCTGATGAAGGAATAACCCTCCCAGACTTCAGACAATACTACATAGCTACAGTAATCAAAACAGCATGGTATTGGTACAAAAACAGGCACATGGATCAATGGAGCAGAATAGAGAGCTCAAAAATAAACTCACTGTTAATTAATCTTTCACAAAGGTGGCAAGAATGTACAATAGAGTAAAGACAGTTTCTTCAGCAAATGGTGTTGGGGAAACTGGACAGCTGCATGTAAATTAGTGAAGTTAGAAGACTCCCTCACACCACACACAAAAATACACTCAAAATGGCTTAAAGACTTAAACATAAGACAAGACACTATACACCTCTTAGAAAAAACATAAACAAAACATTCTCTGACATTAATCTGAGCAATGTTCTCCTAGGGCAGTCTACCCAGGCAATAGAAATAAGAGCAAAAATAAACAAATGGGACCTAAAAAGCTTACAAGCTTTTGCACAGCAAAGGAAACCATAAGTGAAACAAAAAGGCAACCTACAGGATGGCAGAAAATATTTGCAAAAGATGAGACTAACAAGGGCTTAATCTCCACAACTTAATAATAAAAAAAAAAAAACAACCTAATCCAAAAATGGACAGAAGACCTAAACAAGCAATTCTCCAATGAAGACATATAAATGGCCAATAGGCACATATAAAATGTTCACTATTACTAATTATCAAAGAAACGCAAATCAAACTACACCTCACACCAGTCAGAATGGCCATCAATTCAAAAGTCCACAAACAATAAATGCTGGAGAGGCTGTGGAGAAAAGGGAACCCTCTTTTGGTGGGAATGTAGTTTGGTGTAGCTGTTATGGGAAACAGTATGTAGATTCCCCAAAAAACTAAAACTAGGCTTACCATACAATCCAGCAATCCCACTCCTGGGCATATATCCAGAGGGAACTTTAATTCAAAGAGATACATGCACCCCAATGTTCATAGCAGCACTATTTACAATAGCCAAGACATGGAAGCAACCTAAATGTTCATCAACCGATGACTGGATAAAGAAGTTGTGGTCTATTTATACAATGGAATACTACTCAGTCATAAAAAATAATAAAATAATGCCATTTGCAGCAACATGGATGGACCTGGAGACTGTCATTCTAAGTGAAGTAAGCCAAAAAAGGAAAGAAAAATGCCATATGGTATCAAACACATGTGGAACCTAAAAAAAAAGACAAGTTATATTCTCTAATATGTGGCATTTAAACGTACATACATACCAAGCTCACAGATACAGCGAACAGACTGGTGGTTGCCAAAGGCAGAGGGCAGGGATGGGAAAAGTAGATGAGCTGTTTTTGTTTCAATTTTTCTGGTTTAAATCAACCAAATTTTTAAAAAATGTGTAGCTTAGTATCTTCTACCCAGTGGTCTTACTTCTCCCTTTTACATCTCTCATGCAAATAATTACACTTCCATGTAATTTTCAAGTATTTCAAGACATTATCACAACCTGTCCTCATTTGTCCTTTTTTTCCAACCTAAACACAGCCATTCCGTCAACCATCTTCGTATGACCTTGTCTTCAAATTGTCCCTGATGTCTTAGTCTGCTTGGGCTACTGTAACAAAATTCTAACCACCAAGGGGCTTAAACAGCAGACATTTATTTCTCCCAGCTCTGGAGGCTGGGGAGCCCACGCTGGAGGTGCCAGCTTGGGTTGGGTTCTTGGTGAGGGCCTGCAGACAGCCGCCTCCTTGCTGGTCCTCCCTCCCATGGTGGAGGGAGAGCAAAATGTGCTGTCCTCTCCCCTTATGAGGGCATTAACTCCATCGTGGGGACTCAGCCCTCATGATCTCATCTAAGCCTATTTAATTCCCCAAGTCCCCACCTCCCAATACCATCACATCGGGGGTTGGGGCTGCAACATACGAACTGGGGCGGGGGGACATGAACAGTCAGTCCAGAACAGATGGCCATCCACTGCTGGATTCTGTCCTGGGAGACAAAACGATGACTAATAAGTCTCTGGACATGCGCTCCCCACCCCCGGAGCCAGAACACTGGAAGTACATTTTCGCCCATTAACCAAACTGTTCATGCAGCCTCTGCAGTTCCAAGAGGTATGAATCACTGTTATGTGCTTTAAGTACTTCTGGAACAAACTGTCTATAAATTTTCAAACTGCAGTTTTATTCCGAATGACATGTCTTACACGTGTTATGAACTTTACATTTCCTGGAATCTTTCTACAAAGATTATTTAATCTGATCCTAAGACTAGCCCTGTCCACTGTCAGCAGACAAGAATTGGGAGGCCCAGCGAGGAGGAAGAACTGACCTTCAGATCTCGGCAGTCAGGGGTGGGTCTGGAACCTGGGTCTCCGTGGAGCAGGTGGCCAAGCACGCCTTAATGAAATCCACTCTCAGGTTTTATGCCACTGTGATGGAAAGGAATGCCACTCCCAGGGCCAGACAAAAATCAGCATAAACAGCCCCCTGTGTGCAGAGGTGATAAACATGTATCTCTGGCTGACACATGCTGCCTGAATGTGTAGGTGAAAAGAGTATTTCTAACAAAATAAAGAAAAGAGATTGCCGATTGTCAGGATTGCTTGGAGCAAATGGACGAGAGACGCTGACTGCACAGGTTAATTGTGTCAGTTGGCCTCACATCACTTACAAAACTACACAAAGGAAAATAAAGCTGACCCAGGGCTGGGCAGGAAATGCTGAATTGAAGAAAGCCCTCTGCCACGACCCAAGAAATCTGCTGGCTTCACATGCACACAAGACACCGCAGGCCAGGCCACCTGTCGCACTCACTAAGCGCCTGCCGGTCCCAGCAGCTTTCAGAGGAAATTCATCTCCTTCCTTCTCGTGCCCCGAGCCCTCTGAGGATTCCACTCCTTCAAGAGGAGGGAGGGAGGGCAGTGAGGGTTAGCAACCACCTTCACCAAATTCTGCCAAAAGCATATAATTTTTTTAATGTCCTATGTGTAGACCCACAGATTTTGAGGGACAACTGTGGTCATATCATAGAAGGTAAATTATGAATTCAGAAGAAGGATAAGGGAGAGTAAGACACACAAAAGTGAATTACCTTAGGAAAATGTTGCTACTTCTTTCGCCCACCCAAAATGGATCAACATTACCTTCCTTCAACACACACACACACACACACACACACACACACACACACACACACCCCACCATCACCACTACCACCACTGTCATCACCATCATCACCATCACTACCACCACCACCACCCTCCCTAATTACTTATAAGAACCTGAAAATAAAAATACCTACTCTTAAAAAGCCATTCAGAAGCACCACAAGTTTAAAAAAACACAGATCCAGTTCCTTACAAACAGACCCCATGGACAAGATTCCATTTACTTATAAGCAAATTTCCTCTTTTCCCTTTTCAGCACTCCCCTGAGGCGGTGCCTTAGACTTCTGTTCAGCAAATCTCTGCCCTCCACGCCCCTGGGAGGGGTCCACACCCCTCTCCATTAATACTGGGCCTGACCATTTGGCTGGGCAGAGTGTACTCCCCCACCTTAACTTCGGGCTTGGCCATAAGACTCGTTTTGGGACTAGTGGCTGTGACATGAGCAGGGGCTTGAAATGTGCTTGCACCTTGGCCTCTTCATCTTGGTATCACCATGACAATGTGCTTTGGGTGGCCCACTGGTCCAGGGAGAATGAGAGTCACATGGAACAGCCGGATCCCATGTGTAGCTTAGACCAAGCCCAGCTCAGCTCAACCCAGATCAGCCGAACCTCAGCTTATCTGAAGACACATGAGAGAAAGAGTGCCTTGAAGAATAGCTCCCTTTCACATTTCTGGCCTGAGCAATGAAGAAGGTTGGACGTTGGTGCCACCGACTAAGATGGAGAAGCGGGGGAGGAAAAGATTTGGGGTGTGAGGTGGTGTGACACAGAATCAAGAGCCTGGGTGGGATATATTCCACTGGAGATGCCTAGAAGACGTCCAAATGGAGACAGCAAGCATATGATATGGGATGAGGTCCAGTTTGGAGATATAAATTGGGATTCACCAGTGTCTAAAGGGAATTTAAAGACACGATCCTTGAGGAGTCACCTAGGCAACGGAGATACACAGAGAAAAAGGAAACCTGAATCCCGAGGCCCAAAAAGAGAAGAGCCAAGGAAGCAAGGCTGAGAGGAATGCTATCAGAACACCTGGCAATGGTGGGGTCCGAGGACCGACCCTTGGATGGGGTGACGCCGAGGCATCAGTGAATTTTGCAGAACCAATGCCAGGGAAGCAAACCCCAGAGTAGGCTCGAGAGAGAACAAGAGGTGAAGAAACAAAGGCAGCAGGTCCAGGCAACTCTTACAAGGAGTCAGCTGTAGAAGAGAGCAGAGAAATGTGCTGCTTCTACTCCAGGTTTCATTATGGAAACACAATGACCCTGACAGAAAAAAATAATAAAGCTCGGCCCGTGTGGGTTGTGGGTCTGTAGATCCCAGTGCTGGCTCCACCCCAGTCAGTGACGGCCTTAGATGGCTCCCCGCCACGATGCTCACACAGGTAAAGCAGGGACGTGACTGAAGAGTGTCCGAGACCCCTTGGAGCTCTCAGATTCCATGCCCCCCTCGCTCTGCGGCTCCAGTGTGGAAACACATGTGACAGAACGAGGACACGGCAAGAAAGCACATCCGTCAGTAAACGCAGAGCGTGGAATGGCTGGATCTGGAAATCAACAGACTTCCTTATAGGGGTTTTGTGGCTCCGTGTGGGAAATCGTCAAGTCTCTCAGCACTTGATTCAACCCCCGGAAATTAGAAGGAGGGAAGAGGCAAAATTCCTCTTTACTGAGGTGGACCCAGCCAGGCACGGCAATATGAACGCTAGCCTAGGATGTATGCACTGGGTGTGCAAGTGGTAAAACCCAGCTTCCTGGGGAATTCATACATTCGGCAGATACAAAGTAACCTCACTCCAATAAATATGAACCGACCAAATACACAAGAACCTAGACTCTCAGGATCATGCAGGGCTGCTCCAGGCCTTGACCCAACACAGTGTATTTCCTCCGCACTGATGCCAGGACAGAGTCCAGCCTCAGAGTAAATGCCTCTAGAGCTACAAACTCGCTTGTGAGCCCCCAGACAGCCTACTCCGTGGGGCTCGTTTGCAATGTTCTCTAAACAGAGTCACCAGAGCCTCATCAATGTATTTTCCACACCCTGGCCTTAATTCTGCCTGTGAACACACAGGAAAAAAACTGATTCCTTAGAGCCCCAGAGCTATCAATGCCACCGTGATCCCCGGAGCACAAGGCATCCTCTGACCGGGATGGATTTCTGCATCCTCACACTTCTCCAGTTCGCCTCTCACGCGCCTCACCGTTCCATGTGACTTTGGTTTCCTCCCTTGCTAGAGTTCTCAGATGAGAAAACCAAACAGGCCCAGCAGAGGTGCGTATTCCATGAAGAAAAACACACCTGTGTCCCCCAGTGGTTAGCAGCCCTGCCCAGCTGAACCTGGAGGCTGCGGGTTTCTGCAGGTGAAGCAGCGGAATGATCTGCACACTTCACTAAAGAGAGATGCAAGCAGATACTATCGACCCAAGGAAGATGCACACACTTCCATGCTCCAGGTATTCCCCAGCGCTTAGAAAATGACCTCCGTGGCCAGAGTTTGTGCAAATAATCTGTGAAAGAAAAATAGTCTGAATTACTGCTGTTGGCTTGAGAAGATGTGGAAACCCTGGAGGGATGAACGACCTACAGAACCTGTCTATTCGAAGAGGCCCCAGCATTGAACCTGTTTCCATTTCCAAAAAGCTGCAGTGAATGGATGTGGAAGAAGTGTCTCCCTCGCCCTTCTTCTGGCCATCTGGTCCACTCTCCAGCAAGAGCTTGTTAACCCCAGGCCAGGGCCAGAACATTCAGGAGGTGTCAGGCAGACACCTGCCCAAGTGTGCAGGTATGTGGGTGGCATCACCAGCCTCTCCTCCCTCCAGAGGGTCAGCAGGAGGTGCCCATGTGACACAGTGCACATTTAAGATGGCCCGGAGGAGCTCCTTAACTTGGGATGTATTTGCTCATATCCCTCCATCTTGCAGAAATAACAATCACTGAGGCAAAAATCAAGAATTGCGAGAACAATAAATCACTGAGAAGTGACAAAACGAAATTATGGATAGTCCTATTCGGGTTCCTAATCTGAGGCAGGTGTGGGCTGGTGTGCACGGAGGCAGTAGATACTGTGCACAGGTGGTCTCGGAAATGTCCAGCCACTCCCAGCTAGCAGAGCACCAGGGACCACAGGCAGGGACCTGGCCCAGCCCATCCTGTCCGCCCTCTGGGTTTGAGCCACGGTGTCCTCCTGGGTCCTAGGCAACCTGTGAGGCTCTTGGCTTCCCCTGGCTTCTGCTCTGGTTCCAGCTGCAGACACAGCAGAAAGGCTGGTTACTCTGCAGAGTTCCCTCCGCTGCACTGGACACGGTGTCTCCGCCCAGTGCTGGTTGGTTGCACTAGTTGATACAGGTTGGTTTCAAGTAACATATCAAATAAGCCCTGGGGCAGGATTTTAGGGGTCAGTCTTGGGGAGATCCCACACCTGGTCATGTAACAGTCACCTCAGTGATGTCTGTCTGTCTGTCCCTCTTGTCTTAACCTCTCAGAGCCTCCTTTCTCATCCTGCACAGAAGGAATAATGACTGTAAGCTCACATGACAGGCACACGCCAAGAGGGCAGCACAGTGCCTGGCAAACAGCAGGGGCTCAAACAGTAAAAGGCACTCTTGCCCATTGCTGGTAGGGAGGACAGTGGTGCGGCCATTTCTGAAAACAGTTTAACAGAGTTTAAACATGGAGTTACCATAGGACCTGGCAACCCCACTCCTAGATATATACTCTGGAGAAATAAAAACTATTTATCCCACAAAAACTTGCACGCAAATGTTCACAGCAGCATTATTCGTAACAGCCAAAAAGTGGAAACAGCTCACATATCCATCAATAATTGAATAGATAAGCAAAATGAGGTGCATCCATGAGATGGAATATTTTTTTCAGGCTGTAAAAAGGAATGAATGATCATTTCAAATGAATACACATATTGACTCATTATGTTGACACCCAAAACTAATATAATGTCATATGTCAATTAAACTACAATAAAAAAGAGTTTTTTTTAAAAAAAGAGGAGACAGGTAATATTATTACCACTTCAGAGTGAAAGGCTCTGAGGAACAATGACCTCACCAGCACTAGGAATTCAGTGTGTGTTTTTTTGCCTCCTACCATTTTGCCCAAATAATTGAGTTTTTTGGTGTGTTCCTTGCACATTTAATTCTTCAAGAGCATAGACACTTATATTTTGTATTTCCCCAAGTACTGGGACCATTCAAGGTGTTAAGTAAAAGAAGAAAGAAGAAAAGAAAGAAAGAAAGAAAGAAAGAAAGAAAGAAAGAAAGAAAGAAAGAAAGAAAGAAAGGAAAGAAAGGAAGAAAGGAAGAAAGGAAGAAAGGAAGAAAGGAAGAAAGGAAGAAAGGAAGGAAGGAAGAAGGAAGAAAGGAAGGAAGGAAGAAAGGAAGAAAGGAAGAAAGAAAGGAAGAAAGAAAGGAAGAAAGGAAGAAAGGAAGAAAAGGAAGAAAGAAAAGGAAGGAAGAGAGAGGGAGGGAGGGAGGAAGGAAGAAAGAAAGAAGGGAGAAAGAAAGGGAGAAAGAAAAGGAACGGAGTACACACTACAACATGGATAAACCCTGAAAACATTATGCTAAGTTAAAGAAGCCAGACCAAAAATCAAATATATTGTGCGACTGCATATATATGAAATGTCCCGAATAGGCAAAAGCACAGAGAGGAAAAAAACCACATTAGTGGCTACCAGGGGCAGAGTGGAATGGAAGTGGTTGCTTATGGAGGAGCTTCTTTTGGGGTTGATGAAAATATCCCAGAATTAGATCCTGGTGATTTGTATACTTTCAAGGGGTGAATTTTATGGATGGGAATTATAGCTTGATAAATAATAGGAAAAATAAAATAAGAATAAAAAAAGAAGGTGCAGCAAAAAAAAAATTTAGTAAAGACTCAACCCCTCCTTCCTCAATTTTCTTGTATTCACTTCAAAATCATATGAACATCGAACTCAGGGCACCTCTTTGGGCCCTAATGCAGCTGCCTCGGGTTATCCCAGAAAAGGTCTTTGTCTCTTTCTCTGCTGGGTCTTATATATCCAGCTCTAAGTCTCTGTCCATCTATTTCCCTGTCTATCTATGCATCAGCTACCTAAAATTTCCTTCTGCCTCCTTTCCTCTGCACAATTCTCTAAGGACCATTTCTATCCTGCCTAATTCCATAACTATTACCAAATAAATTACAAGCAGTTTTGTGTCATGGTTACACACACACACACACTATTCTGTTCTTCAGGAATAATTATTCACTATCACCTTTCCATTCCACTACTTGCAGGGTAATAAACTACAGACAAAAAATATATTTTGGTTGTGTTTTCTTTTATAAAGGTAGAAAAACTCATGGTCCCTACAGGGATGAAGAGTAACACCTGCCTCACTCCAGCCCACAATGGCTAATAGGGGGCCAATTAAATTACCTTTTTCAAAATCCATTAGAGGCATGATTTTTTTTCAAGGAGACAACCTACTGATCTCATGAATTTTCCCGACATCTCACATGACAGAATGTCCCCTTTAATCCTTTCCCAGGGCCAACCACTGCAACTCAACCCTTCACATGTCATTTCCTTTCAAAACCAGGTTTCTGAGGGGGCTCAGCAAAAGTTACTCTGGAAGGATTCCAAGGAGCCTCCAACCCAATATTGTTGGGTAATCACTGTTATACAAACTGCCTTCAGAGAGAGAAACTCTGAGTCAATAGACATTTTCTCCCCAGACTAGCTTGCACTCTCCCCTCATTAGCTTTTACTAAGCAATGAGCGCTGGCTCATCTTTTTTTTTAAGGTCAAGAAGTCTCCTTTGCAGAGTATTCACCTGCTACATTGAAGATTTGTTTTCTGAGTCTCCTTTCAGTCTTTTTTTTTTAAATACAGTCAATTACAATGTGTCAGTCTCTGGTGTGCAGCACGATGTCCCGGTCATGTATATGCATACATATATTTGTTTTCATATTTTTTTCCATTAAAGGTCACTACAAGATATTGAACTCCTTTCACTCCCGATAGTTACTCTTTCCTAAAGAGAAGCAAGCTCTGCGGCAAGCTAATGGAGCCTTGTTGCACTGGACAGTTGGCCACGTGGCAGGGGAACCTTTGCTTTTCAACTTCTCTCATTGAATCTTTCAAATTTCAACTTACTGAAAAAGCGCCATGCCAAGCACGCAGATGGGCACCTGGAGGGAAGCATCCTGAGATGCATGCAGCCTGGCCTGCCTGGAATGCACAGTCTGGACAGCAAGCAGAGATACATGCACATTGCTTAAGTGATAAAAAAAAAAAGACTCCTTGAGAATCATTTTTAGGACAATGCAAAGAACTGAGACATCCATACGGGCTTAAAACAACATATTTGTGTTCATAATATCCTAGGTCAGTAAGAAATGGTGATCCTAGTTCAACAAGTGGAAAAGTTGGGCTCTCCCCAACATGGACTCTGAGTTGGGACTTCATCAGTCTCTCTTTGGGGGAACCCTCATCTGCCAAACCCACCAAGCACAGCCAGTGTGCACCCCACTAGTAAGCATAGATGGGAAGGGCGCTGCTACCATGGTCCAGGAGACGTGTGACAAAGATACAGCAAACGTAACAGAAAAGTAGAGATTCACGCCTGCCTTCAACTGATACAGATTCATGCCCCAGACCTAGAGATTTAGCCACAAATAAAACAGACACACTTCCTGCCCCGTACCTGTTGGATGTCAAAGTCTCAATTTCTGGGACTACAAGAATGTACTCCTATTCAAAGACAAGGTCTCTAAAGAGGTGATTAAGTTCAAATGAGGCCATTAGGATGGGCCCTACTCCAATCTGACTGGTGTCCTATAGGAAGAGGAAGAGATGCCAGGGATGGACACACAGAGAATGATCTTGTGAAGAAGGCGGCCGTCTGCACACCAAGGAAAGAGACCCCTAGAAAAACCAACCATGCTGACGCCTGGATCTCAGACTCCCAGATCCTGTCTGTGAGACAATACACTTCTGTCCTTTACGCCGCCCAGTCTGTGGATGTTGCTACAGCAGCCCCAGGAAACTGATACGTCATCACAAACAATTTTGCTACATTTTCTAGGGTTTTTTTTTTGTTTTGTTTTTTGCATTCTTTTTTATTGAAGTATAGTCAATTTACAATGTTGTGCCAATTTCCAGTGTACAGCATGATGTTTCAGTCATCCATACACATACATATATTCGTTTTCGTATTCTTTTTCATTATACATTGCTACAAGATATTGAATAGAGTTCCCTGTGCTCTACAGTAGAAACTTGTTCACCTATTTTATATGTAGGAGTTAGTATCTGCAAATCTTGAACTCCTAATTTATCCCTTCCCACCCTCTTCCTCCCAGGTAACCATAAGTTTGTTCTCTATGTCTGTGAGTCTGTTTTTTGTAAATAAGTTCATTTGTGTCTTTTCTTTTTTTTAGATTCCACATATAAGTGACATCATATGGCACTTTTCTTTCTCTTTCTGGCTTACTTCACTTAGAATGACCTCCAGGCCCATCCATGTTGCTGCAAATGGCATTATTTTATTCTTTTTTATGGCTAAGTAGTATCTAGGAATTTTTAGCACCAGTGACATTGCAGCAGTAGTTAACGTCAGGTTTCCATCCAGGTCCGGAATAGATGATGAAAGGAACTGGGGAAGCAGACAGAGGGACAGTCGGCGTGGGGAGGTGAGCTGTTCTTTTGACTACTGTTCTCTTCCATCGCAGCATTACCAGGGCCCCTCTCAGCTTTAGCCTCCCCGGCTTCTCCCACACAGCGACTGGTGAGCAACTGCACGGCGCATCCAACCACATCCTTAAAAATGAATGCTCTGCTCCCTCTGAGCCAGCCTCAAGGACTAGAATGAGCCAAGGGAAGAGGCTCCCAATGGCTTCCTCATCATAGCCCCACACCGGCAAGTGTGCTGCCCTGGTTAATCTCTCCACCACCCTGGGCATCACGTTCCTGATACTCTGCGGGTTCCAGGGGTACAGAGGGGCTCTCCATGTACTCTGGGAGAGAAAAAAGTTTCAAGGGGGCCTTCCAAGGAGCATACACTATATATATAAACACTAAATCAAACTGGAAAAGGGGAAGTCTGACACAGAAGTTCAGCAAAATTATATTCGCTCTCTCTCCCTTTCTTTGTCTCTCCTCCCTGAGAAAGGCATACAGATCTTGTGACATCAGACCCGCTGCCTCTTTTAAAAGCAGTTCTATAAAAGGCAGTGCAGGGGAATGAGAATGGGAACAGAGCCGTCTGGGCGTCAGGACGGCCCTCGGAAACATGGGTGAGATCACACACGGCCTCAGTCCCAGGACTGGGAGCCAGACTGGCCCCCTCCACGCTGCAATTCTATCCTTTCCCCCTCTGCATAGATCCTCAAAGGCTTGACACATGTGAGTCATCACAACAAGAATAGCACCTTCTTTATATACTTTGTTTCTCTCTCTACATCTTGTCACTGCATCTTCCCCCATGTGACAAACTCCCCAGGCCCAGAGCCTTCGAACTTCCCAGATGGAACGGATGCAGTGCAAACACACATCACCTGTTCAGGCTCCGTGAGCCCCTCCCACCTACTCACCTGCTGTGCATTTTCGTCCCAAAGATCTCAGTTCAGCCTCTTTCTGATAACCACAAACTGCAAAGTAAGGATCCCAATGAAGTGACCTTTACAACCTCTCAGAGTCAGAGACACACAAACCGAAAGGAAAAAAATGCTTCAAACGTCATTTTATTCCAAAAATATGGCTTTAAGGCTTTAGGAAATGCCTTAAGAAGTACCCCCACCTCTAGGAAGTCTTTCTTGATTGCATCAACTTTGTGCTCTCTTAAGGCCTGTCTCTGTCACGACACCTGTCGTGTTGTGTTACAATTTTCTGTTTAGATGCCTCTCTCCAACAGACCATGAGATTCCTCCCTTGTGGTAGGAACTGGGTCTTACCATCTCTGTACACTAACACCTGAAGACACAAGGCACGTGCAACAGGCATTCCAAACTGTCACAGAACTATGGAAACCAGTATGGAGAGTCCTTTAAAAACTAAAAATAGAGTTACCATAGGATCCAGCAATCTCACTCCTGGGCATATATCTGGAAAAGACAAAAACTCTAATTCAAAAGATACATGCACCCCAATGTTCATAGCAACACTATTTACAACAACCAAGACATTAAAGCAACCTAAGTGTCCAACAACAGATGACTGGATAAAGAAGATGTGGTATATATATATATACACAATGGAATATTACTAAGCCATAAAAAGAATGAAATAATGCCATTTGCAGCAACATGGATGGACCTAGAGATTATCACACTAAGTGAAATAAGTCAGAAAGAGACAAAACAAGTATCATATGATATCGCTTATATGTGGAATCTGAAAAAAAAGACACAAGTGAACTTAGAAAATAGAAAGATATCCACATAGAAAACAAATTTATGGTTATCAAAGGGGAAAGGGGAAAGGGGGAAGGGATAAATGAGGAGTCTGGGATTAGTAGACACAAATTATTGTATATAAAATTGATAAATAACAAGGTCCTACTGCATAACACAGGGAACTACATTCAGTAATTTGTAATAACCTATAATGAAAAAATATATATATGTATAACTGAATCACTATCCTGAAACTAATACAATATTATAAATCAACTAAACTTCAATATAAAAAAAAAAAAGTGGCAGAAACCACAGTGAAATACCACCTCACACCTACCAGGATGGCTATGTCAAAAAAAAAAAAAAAAAAGACTATAACAAGTGTTGTTGAGGATATGGAGAAATTGGAACCTTGTACACTGCTCAAGGGAATGTAAAACGGTGCAGCTGCTATGGAAAACAGTATGGCAGTGCCTCAAAAAACTAAACACAGAATTACCAAAGGATGCAGCAATCCCATTTCTATATATATATATATATCTTCTATAGATATCTCTAGAGATATATATAGATATATGTATATATACACATGTGTGTATATACATATATATTAAAGAATAGAAAATAAGGTCTTAAAGAGATACTTGCACATAGTATCACATAGCAGCATTATTTACAATAGCCAAAAGGTAGAAGTAACCCAAGCATCCACGCATAGATGAATGGATACACAGAATGTGGTCTATACATACAATGGAATATTATGCAGCCTTAAAAAAGAAGAAACTTCTGACACAAGCTCCAAGATGGATGAACCTTGAGGCTAATAGACGAAGCACAATAAGTCAGTCACAAAAAGATAATCCTGGATGATTCCATTTAAACGAGGTACCTAGAGATAGTCGCATGGTGGTTGCCAGGGGCTGGGGGGAGGGGAGAATGGGAGGGTTGTGGTTTAATGGATACAGGGTTTCAGTTTGGGAAGATGAAAAAGTTCTGGAGGTTGTCTGCATGACAATTTGAATGCACTTAACATTCACTTAAAATTGATCGAAATGGTAAATCTTATGTATATTTTACCACAATTAAAAAAAATTTTTTTAATTTAAATAAAATCATCATGCTCTCCTGTTTACAACATCCAGTAGCTTTCCAGGGAACCTGGAATTTAAATTAAAAAAAAAGAAATGGCAGGTCAGGAGAATACCCTTCTATAGTCAGTCAGCTGAGTGGATGGCTCCTGAAATCCAAATGTTAGCTGGAACATGGAAACTCTCCAGCTCCCTGGCCAAAGCCCATGATGCCAGATGTACAGCCTGGCATGTCCCTGACCACTGAGACCCCACGTGGAACTGTGAAGACCACATCTGAAAGGGACCCTGCCCCGGCCAATTTTAGGACATCCACCAAAAAACGGTGCTGTGAGGAGCTCAGGTGACAGGTTTCCTCTTTAAACATAAAGGTATGTCAGAGACACAGCTCTGCAAAAAAAGACAGGACCAGATTTTAAGAACAACTGCTACCAACGTCACTCCTGTGAATTTCCAGGACAGAATCTGCCATCCCTGGGGAAAGAAAAATGTATTCTTGCCGTAAGTCAGCCGGAAAGAGGAAAAAGAAACTGTGACACTTTTTTTCCTGGAGCCGGATTTGATCTACGACTTAAGGAGAGTCACCCCAGGAGAAAGAAGTCCAGCCGAGATTTGCTAATAGATGAAGTTTTATATTTGCATCTACTAATTGACTAGTCCTGGGAGCAGAAGTGTGAAAAAAATAAATAAATAAACCTCTCCTAAGAAAATTAGCAAAATTAAAATGTGCTCAAAGCCTTTTTCGTTCCAAATCGGATTATGTTTGATAGAAGAAAAATAATGAAGTTGGGGATTAAGGTATTTAATTTTAAATATCCATACACTTGTATCTGTATCTCCATCTACCTCGAGCCCAACCTTGTTCTTTTTGCTTCCCCACTGTATTCGTCTGCTTGGGCCGTGTAACAAAATACCATGACTTGGGGGCTTACATGACAGCAATTTCTTTTCTCACGGTTCTGGAGTTCTAGATGTTGAAAATCAAAGTGTCAGCAGGGCTGCTTCCTCCTGAGGCCTCTCTGCTCGGTTTGCAGACGGCCGTCTTCTCCCTGTGTCCTCACATGGCCCCCCCCACTGTGGGTCTCCCTCCTAATCTCCTCTTCTTATAAGATTAGGGCCCATCCTAATGGCCTCATTTGTAACTTAATTACCTCTGTAAAGACCCTATCTCCAAATACAGTCGTATTTTGAGGTTCTGGTTGGGTGGGAGTGGGGCAGTTAGGACTTCAAACATGAATTTTAGAGGGGCACGATTCAGTCTATGACACCCACAGAAGAAAAACACTGGATTTCTAAGTAAAATAATGAAGTAGCAATGGATGTTCATTCAGCAGATCATTTCCCAGCAAAAGCACTGGGGGAAAGAAACACAAACCAAAGCTCTCCAAACTGCAGGTGTCCCCTTGGCACAGGTAGGCAAATGCAGGTAATTTGCATCTTGGGAGCCCCACAAACTGAGGGGCCTCCAGTTGATCAGATCTTTGATATAGCCTAAGAATGATGCCCTTGGAGCATTTCCTAACAAAACCATTCACGCAAAACACTATGTAATCAAAGCCTTCTCCATTTTCAGTGATTTACTCATTAAACTGAATGTAACCGAACGTAAACAGACACCTATTCAGGGTCATTAGGTAACTTCCCCAAGGCCACTCCAGCTGCAGAGAGAGAGATTCAAGCCTGATCCTTTGTTCTCATCCAGGTTCCACCTACACACAGATAAATCCCTAGTCCATCTCTCCATCCCATTTCACTTAATTTAGCTTTTTATCTGTAGACATGGGTACTGACTTCCAAACTGGACATCAGTATTTTTTACCCCTGACTTCTCCTCCCCGCTCTGTGCTTTCTCTTTTCCAAAAGATACTAAATTTCTGGGTCAACATAGCAGATTGAGCACATACATATAATTTTGTCCACTCCCCAACCCCACCCCGTCAACTCAACTTCAGAAAAGGGATTTATTATATAAAGGCATAAACCCTCATGGATGGGGTGCACAGAAGAGAGACGAGTCACAGGGTTTTGGAAGCTGAAGCACATGGATGAGTGGTAACAAATCTGGTATTTTAACGGACCCAAATACACACGTGCGCACTCGGAGACCCGTGCGGAAAAATAAGCACTGGCTCTTGTTTGCAGTCTTCAGATAACTTTAATGTGGTTGCTTTTAAAATACTTGCCTCACAGCTGTCCCTGAGGAGTTTAGCTATTATTATTTGGATCCTGGAGAGAAAAACGCACCAAGTTTTGTTGTCAAGACTGTGAGAAAGAGAAATGCCAGCGGCAGCTAATCTCAAATGTTTGGGGTCAAGTTTTGCAAGGAATGTGGCTCTTCATCAAATTGAAAGGTTTTTTTCTTGAGAAGGGAGTCTAATCTGAATCAAGAAGAAACAAAGAGAGAATTTCCCCAGTACCAGAGAGCACGTGAATTGCTTCCAAGTAACAGATCAATGTGCTAAGGGCTTGTAATTAACCACATCAATGAGAAAGGTGAGAGTTAAGACATCTCTCCAGCACAAGTTAGAAACAAACACCACGTTTGGACCTGACCATGCCTGCTTTCCCTCCAAGCCTCCCAGTGTATATTCAAACCACTGTCATGAACAGATCCCTGCAATTCAGACTTAGGGATCATTCACTCCAAATGGGCTGACCAATCTCACTGTGGTGTAATTTGTGAAGGAAATGGAAAGAAAGCAATTTAGCAGTATAAATAAAACTGCCATGCCTGACCCACAGAAGCCATCATATTTTTTAATGATCTTAGTATACTAATTACTTGCATGAAAATTGTTGCTCCGGGTAACAAATGAGTGGAATGAGGCAAGTCCAAGTGAGTTTCAATCTAGACAAAATTTTTTTTTCTAACAGCAGAATCATGCTATGTTTCTGAAAGTAATAAATTTACTAAAACTAATAAAATCCAGTAAAATAATATTTCTACGTTTTCACCAACTCTAACCTGGCAATCTATCCAGTAACATGTGCTTCTATGTGGTTAAAGGATCCGGGCTTGGGAGCAAAAGATAAGAAAACTTGAGTGCCGAGAACAACTAGGAGAGGGTGTGTGTGCACACACAGCCTAGCACTTGTATGTTTGTATCTTTCAAGCCCGGAAATGACTGTACAATATTCCACCAGGACCAGTTAAAGTTAAGAGATGCTCATTCTGAAACACAAATTTTAGAATATGTTTAAGAAAATATCTCATTGAGACTATTGTTTTTTCAGAGTTACTGTCCATAGCAAGTTCTTTTGCCTTCCTCTCCTGAGTAAAAAGCAGAAGATACCAGTAAGCGGCTAATCCAAATGATAGTTAAGTTCCTTTTGCACCAAAGCATACTCCTTAATGTATCTAACTTTTACATTATTCATTTTTTTCCATTTTATTTTATTGTGATGAGAATACTTAACATGAGATCCACCCTCTATGTTTAAGTGTCCCACACTGCATTGTTAACTCCAGGGACAGCAGACCTCTAGGACACATTCATCTTGCTTAGCTGAAACTTCAGACCTGTTGAAAGGCAGGCAAAAGAACGATAAGGCTAACAGAGACAACAAAGTGGCAACAGCAAATCCTACCCTATCAACAATGACTTCAAATGTTAACAGATTAAACCTTATTCGTTTTACAAATAAGCAACAGGGTAAGTGAAATAAACAGCCAATGATTAATTACAGAAAAGGACCGATTCCAGGTTCCACGGCCCTCAGAGCAGCTAACGTCTGCCGAGCCACAGCCAGAGGGTGTGGGGACAGCCCCCAGGCTCAAGGCCAGCCTCAAGTCCACCCCAGGAACATGCTCTGGATGCCAGGATGTGATGTGTAGACGGGGTATCCACATTACGAGGAGACGCAGAGATGGAGAGTGTGGCTGGATCTCTGCAAATCCCTTTCCTCTCAATCCCCTTTTAGAAATACTGTGCGTGATTTTTAATTTTCCCTTGCAGTATGTGGGTAACGATGTGTGTATATGTGTGTGAATGTGTGTGTAGAAAACAAACGACTTGCCTCCCAAGCTAGAAAGAACAGCTGTTTCTCACATATTAAGATCAGAAATGAAGCCGGTTCCATTTGTCATCCTGTCCAAGCCCATGAACGTCCAATAGTCAGTGGTTCGGAAAAGCTCCGCCACGCCAGCTCTGGCAGAGAGGGAGGGGCACCTCTCCACGGCCCCAGAGGAGACGGACAGATCTCTGTTTGCCAGCACGAGTTTCAGTGTCATCTTGATTTTTGCACTCAACAAGTCTTGTCGAAAGCAAAACTTCAAGGCCAGAGCCCGAATCCACCCCATTGCCGTAATGAGAGCACATTTCTTTCACCCTAGATTATTAAAAGGAGCCCCAGCTCCCAAAGGTGTTATCAAAGCAATTTAAATCATCTCCCTCAAAAGTCTGATTGAACATACCAGGCATTTTTCTCCATCACCGCCAGGCACAAAGGATGGGCAGGTTCTGTGATGCTGTGGTTACAAGAGTGAATCATTCTCTCCGGAGAGCTAATATCACAGGCCCGTGAAGGACGCGGGGCTTCCCCGAACCCGTCGTGTTCTCTCCAACACATCATCCCTGCACTAAACCCCATTGATTCTCCAGCTGGAGTGGAAACAGCACTGACTGCATCACGGGGCAGTCCGCACACCCCTTGCGGGCAGAGTGTGTGCCCAGTGCCTGGCCTACAGCAGACACCTACTAAATCCACTCATCGAAAACCAAGGTGGTGATGTTACCGATGCACAGGGCTGGGCGGGGCCAGGGGCGGAGTCACAGTGCCACAAATCCTTTTGGCGTAAGCCTCAGTCTCCTTATTTATTCAGCAGTGGGGCAGGTAATCCCGGCTTCACGGGTCCACCGTGAGGAATTCACAAGGGGAGGCGCACCTAGCTCATGGGAGGTAACTTCACACACGGTAGTTCCCACACTCTCTGTACACAAGGACTCAAGACAGAGTAACAGCCCAGGCGGATCAAAACAACGCCCAGGAGAAAAGTTAACAACGTGCCAAGAGGATTAGTCTAGGTGGGACCCAGCTCTTCATAGGTCCTTCACCGGCCACGTCCCTCCGGGGCACAGGCTGCTTAGCTGTGAAATGAGGGGCGGGCCCACGGGCTCTAAGGTCCCAGGAGCAGAGTCTTCCTTTCTCTGCCTGTGTGGGCATGAAAGTTTCTGCTCTCTCGCGATCATAACTCTGCTGGTCAGTTTACAAGGGTGGTGACTCAGCACCCACAAGTCACTGGTGTGAAAACGCTCGGGCGCCCACCCCTGGAGGTGGGGCAGGTCCGTGATCCCACCATCTGCCCTGTTTCCCTGCCCAGCTCCCTCAGTCAGCTGCTATGGTTTAAAATCACATTCCGTATCTTGGGGTTACAATGGCAATCGTCTGCTACCTCTGAAACAGGCAACCCCACACCCAAAATAAATTTCTATCAATGTCCCATAGAAAGCACAGGCCTGCGCATGCATGCACGCACACACACACACACTGCAATCACTAGAAATAGAAATGATGTACCAATGATGGAGACAGATTGAAAAATACAGTGACCTAAACACACCTTTACCCTTTGAAACAGAAAAACCCAGCCACCTGGATGGAAGACAGGAAAGTGTGGCTGTGGCTGTCCCTCCCGTGGCTTAGGGGAAACCCAGCGTCTGAACCAAAGAGACGAAGGAGCAGCTTCTACATGGGACCAGCCCTGCCAGGTGCCAAGACTTGTCCGTGCCTCCTGAGGCAGCCCTCAACTTCAACTTCAGTACCCCCTTTTTAACATCATACTCTTATTTTGGCTAACATATTTCTTTGTTCCTTCAATTTTTTTGTTCCTATTGTATTGATTTTTATAATTGAGGTGAAATTCACAGGCGTTATATTTATAGAATTAGACTTAATGTGGTGATCATTTTGCAATATAGATAGATTATATGTAACTATATATAGTCATATAATCATAATCTGAAGCTAATATGTTATGTGTCAATTATACTTCAATTTAAAAAATTAGGGTGTAGGATTAACCCTGCCAGTAAATGTTTAGACAGATATGAAATATTTAAACCAATGAAGAGGTGCACCCTCTTTCCAGATTGTATGACTGAATACCGCCAGGCAGCTAGTTTTCACAAACCCAGATGTAGATACAACAGAACGGGATGCTAATCACTCCCAGCAGAATTTGGGGGCAACCTGACAAAACAGTTCTTAAGAATATACTGACCAGGAAGGTAAGAAGAGTCAAAATTGTTTAAGTCAAAACGATGAGAATGGTTGCTCCAAGATACTAAAAAGTTTAATAAACAATAATCATTAAAATGATGTTACTCTAATAAAATGATCAGCAAACAGACCAAGAGAACAAAACCAGTCCAGGAGTAGGCCAAGGATACATAAGAATTTAATACATGACAGAAAAAGGTGTTACAAACTAAGGACTCCATTTTTTAGCAAATGGTGTTGGGGAAACTGGGAGTTGACTCTGGGTGGATAAACCAGGTTATTAAGGTGAATATGTTAATAGTCATGAGTATGTTTCTATTAATAACCATTTGGGGGCAGTTAAGCTTTGTGCCAGGCACTGTGACAAAGGATTTTCATGCACTATTTCATTTAATCCTGACAACAATCCCTATGGAGTAGGTATTACTTCTCAATCATCTATTCCAACCAACTCACTTAAAAATGAGCAAACCAAATCCCAGAGGAGGTAAGTGACTTGGCCAGGGCCACACAGCAGGCAGAGAGCCCACGTGGGCATTGTGTCCAGCACTGTGTTATCTAATCACCCTGTTTCCAATGAACAACGTTTAGAAACAGACGCAGCTCTCTGGAAGCCGCACACACGAGTTTGCAGAACAAGAGTAATCCATGGCAGAGAGATGTAGGTAATGCATGCAAACAGAACCTCGGGGAGGGTTTTCAGAGACAGAAGCTAAGGATCTAAATCAGAATGTGACCAGCCAACACTGGTGCTTCTGTCACGGTTGTGGAGGGAGCTTTTAATAGACCAGCCACCCAGGACCTTGGCTCACTGCCTCTCTGCAGACAGCCCCGCTCTCTTCCTTACCCCACCAGGTCAGGCTCAGCAGGGCTCAGAAAGCAGAGGGGCGTGCACAGGCTCCACGTCCCCTCCCCCTGACCACTCCAACAGCCTCTGTTAAGGGTCTCCCCACAGCACCTTCCCCAGTTCATGCTGACAGCATCAGCCACGAGAAAGAAGACTTTGCCATCCAGGGCAGGTTCAAAAAATGAGCACATTCCTGGACCTCCCACCTGGACAGAAACCTCTCCAAAGACACTCAGCATCAAGCGGAAGATGTACGCCCACTGGAGGAGCACACACATGCCTATAAGCACATCCTTGGCATCACGATTTAGCAAATCTTTAAAGATGGAATATTCAATAGCTAATGGGGATGGAGTGTCTTTGGGGAATGTTGAAAATGTTCTGGTATTAGATGGTGGTGAAGGTTATGCCACATTGTGACTGTATTAAAGTCCACTGAATTGTACACTTTAAAATGATCAATTTTATGTTCAGTGCATTTTAGCATAATAAAAACATAGAATTTTGAAAAAGGAAGAAAACTAAGAAAAGAAAAACTGGAATTTAAATATTGAATGACATATAAAGATATCTCTAGATTAACACGTAAAATTAAATAAGTAAATATATCTAAAGGCCAAAAGACCCAGAATATTCAAAACTCAGTAATTACCTTATTAAATATGCTCAAGAATGATTCTGATAATTAGGCATAAAATAAGATGGCAAAGAAAAAGATGGACACACAGGGAGGAGGTGGCCTAAACACACTCTTATCTGTTCCCACTTAATCTGTTTATCCAGGACTCCTGCCCTCTCATCACTGGACCTCCATTTCCCCACACAAAAAAATGGGCACGTTGAGCTATGTAGTTTACAATCCTTTGCAACTATAGGAACCAAATCATGCTTTAGGGTTACTTTAAATAAATCATTTAAAGAAAAAGCTGATGATATGCTAATCTCATCAAAAGAAACAGATCCAGAACCAAAATGTCCCCAGAGTCAAAGGACCCCCCTCTCCTGCACCCTCCAGCGGGACTTCTGCCAGCCATGCATGCTGCCCTCACCCAGTTCTGAAATCTGTGGGAACCTCTGAATTTCCAGGGGGATGCACGCATCAAAGCAGGGGACCAAGCAGCAGAACCACTGTCAAGGAACTGTCAAAAGGCAGGGCCAGGGGTGGGGTAGAGCTCAGTGGCAGAGAGAGTGCTTAGCACGTACGAGGTACTGGGTTCAATCCCCAGTACCTCCATTAAGATAAACAAATAAATCTAATTCTCATCCCCCTAAAAAAGAAACTCCAAAAAACAAAAACAAAAGGTAGGGCCAGCGCACTGCCACTGGGCCTGTGAGCCTGTGGCAGGACCATCTGGGGAGATCTGGGTGCTTAAATACGCGATCCGCTTCTGAAATCAGAAGAGCAATAAACCACTTCCACCATGATCCAGCCAGCTCAGGACTTACAGTCGGGGAAACACACCCTGATAGGACATCAGAACGATGCGAGGAAGTCAAAGGAGAGCAGCAGCCAGAGAAACAGAGAGAGTGAGAGCTCCATTAGTCCTATTTGGATGGGAGACAAGAGGCAGGAACACTGATTTTGACCAAGCAGAGAAGAGGAAAAGGGCCTTTCCGGTCACCTCTGGGAGATTATTTCTCCCTGACAAATGAGGAAACTGAGGCTCGGGTAGGCTGAAGACAAGAACTTGGGGCCAGCTTGTTCCGGGGCTAGCACCGTCACAGGCCTCTGGACGGGTGCCCAGTGGTCCCTGCTCAGACCTAGACACCTCCTGCTTCAAATGCTCCTCCTGAGAGGCAGATGGAAAAAGCCCTGGCAGGCTTGGAGCCCGCTGCCTTCCTTGCAAACAAGAATAAAACTGGCCCTGTCTAGCTCCCAGGGCTGGAGAGGAGATGAAACAAAATAAAGCACTGTGAACCCTTGCAAACTGCAAACCACTACAAAGACGTAAGGAAATGTAATTAGCATTTGGGCAAGTATTCTTAATGCCTATTTCAAGGGAAAATTTTTTTTTAATATTTAAAGGTTTATTTGAGAAGAGAAAAAAATCAGGCTGTGCTATCCCAGTCCCCTTACCCAGGGGACTTAGCAAATATTCACATGCAGAAGTAATCAACGGCTTCAGAGCTGGATTTACCATGAAGCTTTTGAAGCTTAAGTTCAGGGCCCCTCACTTACATGGGCCCCTTCTGAGGCCTTGAAAGGGCCCCAGCAGTGTGTGCACATGGTCAGATGTTTTTGTAACACTTGCAAAAGCAAGCTACTATTGTTGCCATCAGCTAAGATGACTGCCTCTATTCACTCCAGCTTGTCCTCCGTCCCAGCTCTGCCACGTGGTGGGGGCAATGGTGGAGGGCTAGGTAACTAGAATTTGGCTTCGGGAAATTTAGGCTAAGAGTACATTTGGTTCAGCTTTAGTGGAATAACGTGTACAGTGGTTTCCAGCCTCCCAGATATCGTTAAGCCGCCCTGGAACAGCAACGTTTTTCCAAGAACACTCATGATGTCATCAGCTCAAAAGTATATTTAATACAAGTGACCGCAAAAAAAAAAAAAAAAAACACGAAATGCCTTGTAACCTTAGAGCTCACACAGCGAGTGGGCGGAAGTCACCCCAAATTTGACAACAGTTCTAACAATGTACCGACATGGCCAACATTGAATTGCGAAGCTAAAATTCATTTTCTAAAATATCAACTCTTCTTTTTTTTAAAAAAAAAGTACCAGTCAACCATCCTGAAAGAAAGATCAAATTGCCTTTCTACTCTCTCAACAGGAAAGGAGATTCCAAACTGCTGTCATATGAAGAGTCAATCAAATAATGTGTAGTCAAAAAAGGGGAAGAAAGAAAGATTATCAAGGTATGAAGGGTAGCTAATAAAAATATATTATTTTCCTGGAATCTGTCATGTTGGTGATATTTATTTGTTCTTTTAACTCAGCATTTTTTTTTTACAATTTTTTTCTCATTCTAGATAAATATTTACTTTTGCACCTAATTCTGCATTTCTAAATTTACATTTTCCTTCTTAAAGAGGGAGCCAACACTGTATAAGCTTCAAGCTCCAATAAACCCTGAATCCCAAGTCCCCTAATTGAGTGCTCTCATGTTTTTCATTTCCATCAGTTTTACTCACTTATGAAAAACAGCTCAGAATTTCCCTTCATAAAAACATATGCACTCATTTTAAAGTCTCTTCATCAAGGACCAAAAGAAAACGGATTTGAACAGCAGCGGGCAGAACAGTTAAACAGAAGAAAAAGAATCTTCTAACCATGAAAGCTCACAGAACCCTTTGTCTAGAATTGTTTAAGAAAATGCTTTGTCTGAAATGGATGGGGAAAAAAATCTTAGCTGAGTGCACATTGATGCTGACTCCCTGAGAGGGGAGCCTGGCTTTTTCAACTTGATGAAGAGCTTAATTTTTTTTTTTAACAAATTGATTTATATGTACGAACATACATACAAGAATAATTTGAAGGTGGTTTATGATCCAATAACATTAATATAATTTATCCAAGACAAAAACTGGAACAACAGTTATAAGGGAAAGGATGAAAGAGAAATGTTTCCTGGGACCACGTGGCTGAGAAACATCACCGCTGCTCTTCCCAGTTTGGCTCTGGGAGGATTCCTCCAGCTAGTGCCACCGCCCGCCTGTGTGTCCTCGTCACGCTCAGGGCACCTCCTGCCATCAGTCCTTTTTGAACCCCCACCCTCACCCTGCCCGGTGCCCCTCCCTCCTGGCCAATCTGCCTCCTCTCTCCTCCCAGCAAACCCTTCCTAGGTGGCCTCTAAGACCCTACCCCACAGCAGGTAATTCCATATAGCTTCAGCCTCTTTGCAGCAAACCCCTCTCCCCACCTTATTTGCTTTCCCTGAAACCTGACCCTCCTAAAGATGCAGGCACCTCCTCCCCTGGAGATGGACCCATCACCCAAGCCCTGAGTCCATATGGGACTTTCTCCCCAACCCCCAACTATTGGCACAGCATTCCTCTCTCCTATGTTCTAGTGCAAGGTTTTCCTTTTGGTGTATAAACATGTTCCAGGCTCCCCAGTCCAGCTGAGGTCCTTTATCCATCATCCATCCATCCATCCATCCATCATCCATCCATTTACCCATCCACTCAACAAACCCGCAGAATGAACATCTGCCATGTGCCTGACACAGTGCTAGATGCTGGACCAATGATGCGAGTGAAGAAGAACACGACCCTTTCCTTTCCCTTCTCCCTAGCACTGCTTTTCCCACACTCTGAGGATGCCCTGATTCAATCACTGTCTCTCCCACCAGGCTCAAAGGTCCCCATGTGGCTCTGTTTCAAACCCCAACCCTTTGCTAAACTGAACTGAAAATAAAGCAGGCCATGCAGGTCCCGCTCTTGCTGTCGGGAGTTGCAAGCATGCCAGATGTCAAGGAGACGAGCAAGCTTTTGCCTGAGCTTAAGTTCACAAGAGAAAGCATCCCGCTGAATGAGTCTGGGGTCTCATCAGGTGGTCTTAACCACGTGGATGCTTCTTGGGTTTGTCCCCATGAAAGCAAGGTTCATCGAAGACACAGGAGCCCGAGGTAGGTGACGTTCTCACTTATCACCACAGGGAAGCTTGGAGCACCCTGAGAAAGAAACAGTTAACACACTGGGGTTAACACACAGGGTCCTGTGACCTGGACCCGAGTAGGGATGAAAAGAAATCAGGTTTGTTCCAGAACAGAATCAGCTCCAGCACGTGACTCACCTTCCTCCCAGGAGGCTAACCTGGAATCTATGGTTCACTTTTTTTTTTTTCATTCCAAATGAATTTTCAAAACATCGAGTAGAAAATCATAAATTATTCCCACACAGGGAGGTGGTTAGGTCAAAATGGGTTTTTTGGATATCAGAAAATATATATCATTTCCTACCAAATTCAACACCGCAGACACAATCCACAGCAGAAGGAAACAGTGGCGCCCTGACACCACAGTTGACTTCAGAGAAAGAGCTCAGTTCCATGATGTGATCACAAAGAGGAAGGTGAGAGATGGCAGAAGATCACAGACAGAAGAGACAATGCATTTCTACACCGATGCTCATTAGAGCTTGGCTGAGAAGCTGCCTCCCGGACCCTGTTCCTTCCTGGGCCATCACAGCACGTGGAAGCCAAATGCAATCAAAGCTGTAGCAGCGGGTCTGAAATTACTTTCTCCGGCCCATGCATCTGCATGTGGACCTTTGCGGAGTCGAGGAAATGGGCATTATCCTGCGTGCACTGGAGCTGGAGGTCAAGGGAGCCAATTCCTTTGAGCTAAACAACATTCTTTAGTCTCTCCTCCATCAGTGAGACAGCCACGTGCTGGAGATCGGGGTGGGGGGAGGGACTGCCTCTCTCCCAACAGCAAGAAGGCCACCAGGATGGCCTCCACCTGTGCCTTCACCGTGCACACTCTGGGGCGGAGGGCAGGACGGGGAAGCAGCCCGAGTTGGGGGTGGATTTCTCCTAAAGTGAACTCTTGAGGACGGCTATTCCATTGGCCTCGAAAATTAACTGGCCAATATTTAGATATGTCAAGGCTGCAACTCCCTACATGGACAATCTAATAACTGATTCTCTGCTTTTGGCCTGGCTGTTGCCACGCTTCTGCTATGGACTGAATACATGTTTTCCCCCAAAATTCATATGTGGAAGCCCTAAGGGGATAGTACTGAGAAGGGGGGGTCTTTGGGAGGTAATTAGGTCATGAGGGTGGAACCCCATGATGTGATTCGAGAGCTAGCCATCTCTGCTCTCTGCCGCATGAGGATGCAGGGAGAAGGCGGGGGTCTGCACCCCAGGAAACAGGCCCTCCCCAGAACCTGACCGCACCAGTGCCCTGATCTCCGACTTCCCAGACTCCAGGCTCTGAGAAACAAATGTTTGTTGCCGGAGCTCCAGTCTACGGTTTCTTTGTTACAGCAGCCCAAGCCGACTGAGACAGCCTTCATCTGGGCCCCAAGTCTCAGCCCAGACAGTGCCCAGAGCAGGTGCCTAAAATTCCTGCTAGAACTTAACGTTGTGGAATAACATGGTATTTACTTCAACTGGGCATTTGTGAGTATGTCTCAGACCTGCAGCCCTGGGCCTTCCCAGCAGCGGGTCCTGTGGTTCCTGATTTGCCTTCTCTTTGTGATTCATGGGCTGAAGCCATCTACTCTCCTAGCGAAACCACCACCCCCTCAGCATCTGTGGTTCTGTCTGGGCTGCATCCTGACCTCCTTCTGAGGGAGCAGAACTCCTCTCCTGTGTGTGAACCCCACCCCCCGAGGACCTCCTCTGCCAAGGCACAAGTAGGCATGGGATAAGGACCAAACCACTCCCAAACCCTAGGTTCCTGGCCCCCCTGATGGGTTTAGAGACAGGCACATGCCTCAAACAAGATCGTAGACTTTCCCTAAGATGTCTGATGGAACTTTCCAGGAAGATCTTCTTTCTCTAGCTTCTATCTCAGCTATCGAAAGAGAGTGCCTGTCTACAAGCTGGAAAGAGGGGCAGAGTTTTGAAAGCCCTGGATTTGGCCTTATCTGAAGCCAGACACTACCCTGGACTTCCCAGTTATGGGACCTAATAAATCCCTGTCTCCTCCTTTTCATGCTGAAATGAGGATAAGTTGGTTTTCTGTCATTTGGAACCAAGATGGCCTTGATAACTAGATATTCCTACATCGGTGTCCTCATCCTGATCTTTGTCCCTTTTGCTCCCATCTGCTGCCTTCCTGCCCTGGTGGAAATGGGAAGTGGAGGCAGGTTGACCCAGTGACGTGATCTGGCTCGGCCACTGATAAGCCATGAGACCACGGGGAGGTCACTTAACATATCAGCTTCCAACGTGGTAAAATGGAGATAATCTCACCCACCTCACAGGGTAACCACGAAGACAAAAGAACACAGGGAAGTGGGGGCAGTGTTCCCTGTATTCTCAGGGGTTCCAGACCCCTTCCCCTCCCCCAGCCTCAAGGACCCCCTCCTCATTACTCCTCTCTCTCAGCCAAAGGCAAAAACTCCCAATGGGGTAGAAAATGCTATACTCTCTCCACCTGAACAAAACATGCTTAAAACAATATAACCCAGACCAATTAAAATCATGCCCCAAGATATGTTGACCAAATACAAATAGAAAGCAAGAACTCCAAGTTAATATCAAAGAGGACTGAGAAACAAAAATCACTAAGTGGGCCAGACAACTATTTAAGTTTGATAAAAGGTAAAATCCCCCATGAAGACATGACAGTCAAGAAGGTTTACACGACAAATATCCTAAGGAACGTTAGCAAAGACAAATGTCACCCCACTGGTGGAATTTTCTCCCTGCCCCCAGGCCACCTTCCTCCGTTCCTCCAGGCCTGGGCTCACCTCCACCGAAGTCCCTCCACACTCCTGCCTGTATAAGACAGCAGAGAGGACACCACTCTGAATTAACAGACACACTGTAGTGGTTGAATAGTGTCCTCCACAAATCCACGTCCACCTGGAGTCTTAGAATAGTACCTTATTTGGAAATAGGATCTTTGCAGATGTACTTAAGTTAAAATGAGGTGATACTGGATGAGGATGATCCCTAAACCCAATGGCTGGTGGCCCCATGAGCAGAGGGCAGACAGAGAGAAGAAGCCTATGTGCAAATGGAGGCAGAGCTTGGAGTGATTTCCCCACAAGCCAAGGGACATGAAGGTTTGCTGCAAACCACCAGAAGCTCAAGAAGCAAGAAAGAGTTCTTCCCTAAAGCCTTCAGAGGGGGCACAGCCCTGAACACACCTCGGTCTCAGACTTCTAAACACTTGAAATCTGAGAGAATAAATGTTTGGTGGTGTAAGCCACCCTGTTTGTGGTCACTTGTCACAAAAGTCCTGGGAAACTAATACAAGCGGGCAGATGACCTGGGGCCAGTCACTTGACCTCTCTGAGCCTCTGTGAACAGAGATGCTATAACAGGGCCGGTTCACAGGGCTGTCCTGAGGATTAAGTAAAAGCAGGGTGTGGTGGTGAAGCTGACGTGGCACCTTGACTGGCCGCACGATGCCCAGATTAAGCAGTATTTCTGGGTGTGTCAGGGTGTTTCCAGGGGAGAGTAGCATTGGAGTCAGTGGACTCAGGAAAGTAGATCTGCCCTCTCCGGGGTGGGCGGGCACTGTCCAAGTCATTGAGGGCCTGAGTAGAATAAAAGGCAGAGGAAGGAGGAATCTGTCCTTTCTCTTCCTGCCTCACTGTTGAGCTGGGACATCTCACCTCATCTTCTCCTGTCCTTGGACATCAGCTCCCCAGGTTCCCAGGCCTTCAGACTCAGACTGACTCACCCAACTTGTTTTCCCAGGTCTCAAGCCAATTCCTATAATACATCTATCTCCCTCTCTATACACACACACACACACACACACACACAATAAGTAATCATCATAATAAATGTATTAAGTAATAATAATATAGTATAATCATTTTGTATATATAAAAGGTAATAATTTACATTACAGCTATAATATTTACAATAATTTATATTATAGCTATATTTATGTAATTCTTGTATGTTATATAACTATTATATAATATATAGTTATTACCTACTATATATAATTATATTTTTGTTTATTATCATACATTACTCTATCTGTTATAATATATAATATATAAAAGTACATAGCATATAATAAATATATAATAATAAATAACATATATAACGTATATAATTATTATTATCATTACGTACAGATGGAGCCCTCATCCCACCCTCCCTCCCTCCCTGCCCTGGGCACACCTCCGAAGTGAGGATGAGCTGCCTAGCTTAACTTTCTCTTAAATATCATCAAAGAGACGTTAGGGGAAAATGCCCAATTATCTTAGGCTCCAAACACAAGCTCTGCTCACAAATTAATTTTTCAAACTGAAAAGAAACAATAGATTTCAAGTTTCCGTCCCTTTTGTGTAACTGAGATGCTTTCCTTCAGGGGGAAAAAGCCGAGAACAAAAGCAGCAGACGAATAAATGAAAATGAAGACCCCAGATGGGGAGTTGGATGAGAAACGCTGCAATCCTTGTTAGTCCTAAAGGAGAAAACTCTCTCTCCTCCTCAGGACAGCTGTCTTCTTCCTTCCTTCCTTCCCTCCCTCCCCCATTCCTCTTCTTCCCTTCCATCAGATTATTTGGGGCACCTTTTTTTTTTTTTTTGGCTATTGAGTGGTAGGGGTTCCTTGAATATTTTGGATATTAAAACCTGGTCAGGTATATGCTTTGCAAATATCTTCTCCCATTCTGTAAGTTGCCTTTTCCTTCTGTGCTTGTTTCCTTTGCTGTGCAGAAGCTTTTTGGTCTGATGGAATCTCATTTGTCTCTTTTTGCTTTCGTTGTTTGTGCTTTTGGTGTCATATCCAAGAAATGATTTCCAAGACCAATGTCAAGAAGATTTTCCACTATGTTTTCTTCTAGGAATTTTACAGTTTCAGGTCTTAACATTTAAGTCTTTAATAAATGTTGAGTTGATTTTCATATATGATGTAATGGTGCAATTTCATTCTTTTGCATGTGGATATGCAGCTTTCCCAGTACCATTCATTAAAAAACTGTCTTTCCCCCATTATGTATTCTTGGCACCCTTGTCAAAGATCAGTTGACTGTATGTGTTTATTTCTGGGCTCTCTATTCTGTTCCATTGGTCTACACGTCTATCTTTATGCCTGTACCACCCTGTTTTAATTACTGTAGCTTTGTAATATATTTCAAAGTCGGGAAGTGTGATGCCTCTACTTTGTTCAGCTGTCTACTTTCTAATGGCTTTTTTCAGTGCCTCCAGATCACCAAAGAAATGTCACACAAACTGTGCTGTGAACCCCATCTCTCTACATCTGTGACAAGCCCAGCAGCATCTACCACCCTCTGTGCTCTTACTGATTTCATTTTCCTCATAGCATTTACTACTCTCTGCACTTAACCTTTATCATGTGTTACAATGTTTACTTGTCTCTCTTGCCCAGCAGAACATCAGCACCCTGTAGGCAGAGACATTATTTGTTTTATTTGCTGCCATCTCCCCAGCATCTTAGAACAGTGGCCAGGTCACAGCTGGTGTCTCCGTAAATGTCTGGAATGGCTGGATGGGAGGATAAGTGAGTGTTCTGAGAGGTAGCAAGTATGCAAATCTGGGCATGTCCTCCATAAAGAAAGAAGAAGAAGAAGATGAGGAAGAGGAAGAAGGAGAAGTAAGAAGAGGAAGAGGAGGAAGAGCAAATTAATCTCTGCAATTAACATGGAGGTCCTTGGAAACCTACGATTCTCTTTCTCACACACACACACACACACACACACACACACACACACAATCTTGCTAGAGAAAATTTTTTAGAAATGCTACTATTTCATTAGACCATCAGGAACAATCAAACTTTTCACAGCTGATCAAAAGAATGCTTTGCCAAAGGCTCTTTATTCTGCTTCTTTTTTCTACTTCCCAGAAATATTTGTGGTCTCCAAAGTCCCTTAGGAGAGCTAAGCTCTTAAGAAATTTTGCTCCACAGAAACTGACCATAATATTCTGGGGTAAGTGGGATAGAAACCATAGAGCACAAATGGTACTACCTCATTGTCCACCTTCGTTTGACTCTTTGCTGACTTTGCTGACAGAGAAAACGGGTTTAGGATGAATAATCTGAGGCCCCAGATGATCAAAAAGACTACAATGGAGCCAAACTTTCAACTAGAGCCGTAACCAGGGAGAAAAGAACCCAGCCTACATCTCATTATCTTCCGTCTCTCCTGTCTGAAGCAACTGAGGATGGCACTGAGCAGTAAAACAAACGATCCAAGAGGGAAAAGGAAGAATCCACAAACTACATAAACAGCTCCTTTCATGAGCAAGAGCTGACAGTGTTTGGAACTGGAGCAAGGTCCCCAGTCACATTTCAGAGGGTTAGTATCTGGGCAGCGAGGTGAGTGATTACAACAGGTCGCATGCGCCTAAAGTGAATTTTATATTAAAAATCACAACAGAATAGGCAGCTTCTACTGCAAGGGGTCTCCGTGACAGTTCCACGGAATTATATGTAGCTAACAGTGGTCAAAAATAACCAAGTGGATGAAAAACAGTCTTGTCGACCTTCACTGCTAACAACGGGAAGGCTTTACATTAGTCCTAGGGTTCGACACCAGTAGTAATAAAAACTGCTTGATAGCGATCAAAATAAGCTTGCCGTCCTTTCTTCTTCGGATTGTACTCTTCCATTTTCAAGGCTCTTTTTCACTCTCTGTAGAATGGGCAAGCAACCACGATTATCCCCATTTCACAGGTGGGGACAGGCAGGCACAGGCTTTCAATGATTTGTGGGGTGTTGCAGGCGTGATCAGACACAGAAAGGGAATTTGGTCCCAGGCTTCCCAGAGTGTGTTCTTCCCACTGTGCCACACAGGCCCTCATCAGCCCTGTTGCCATGCGCTCCTCACCCAGCATTACTCAGCAAAGCTTCTCACCAAAGCCTCACTTTGGTGGCACAAAGTGCACCCGCACCCAAGGAATCCTGCAGTCAAGTTCCTGAAGTGTAAGCTGAAGGCATACGGGAGAGAGAAGCTCATGAGGGCAATCACTGAAGCCAGAGTTTTAACAATGTATCCCTGCCTTCCCACCTATAAAGATCTGCATAACATCTATACACATAACAGAATGGCTAAAAGGATACTTGATAATAACAAGTGCTGACACGGATGTGGAGCAACTAGAACTCTGATTCGTTGCTGCTGAGGATGCAAACCGACACTCACCATATGGCCCGGCAACCCCATTCCTTGGTGTCCACCCAAAAGAAATGAAAATGTGTGTTCACACAAAGACTGTCTATGAACGATCAACAGCAGCTTTATTCATGATCAACCCAAACTGGAAACAACCCAAATGCCCATCCATACATTGGAAAACTACCCAGCATTAAGAAGGAATGAAATCCTGATAGATGCAATTACATAGATGAATCTCAAAAGCCTTCCACTGAGTGAAAGAAGCCAGACCCGAAGGGCTACATGCTGTAATGATTCCACGTGTGTGAGATTCTAGCAAAGCAAATCACAGACGCAGGGAGCAGATCACTGGCTGCCCGAGGACAGGGTTGAGGACTGACTAGAAAAGGGCACAAGGGAAGCTTTCAGGGTGATGGAACTGCTCTGTATCTCAGCTGAGGTGAGAGACAGATGGTCACATACATTGTCAAAACGCATGGAACTCTTCACCTACAGAGGTGAATTTCATTACATGCAAATTAACCTTCAATAAATCTGACTTAAAAGAAAAAACCTGAATGAGGGCCAGAGGTTTTTAAATTCACTCCCATAAGATCAGATTCTTTCAAAAACTGCTTCTGGCACTTTAGCAAAGCCTGCTTCCTAGACACGAGGTAACTGGCAGTGAGCTGAGGCTGGACATGGGGTGGGATGAACAGGACCTGGGTGCGTTCAGCTGCTGGCCAGCAATGCCCCTTGGGGAGCCCCGGGGCCTCTCAGCATCACCATCCTCACAGGCAGAGGAAGAAAGGTGCCAGGGCTGCGCCCAACAAATTCTAAGGGGTGGCCATTTCTCACATTACAGGACCTGGGACACGGATCTGGGATCAGGGTGTCTGGTGTGAGATTTTTTTAAAGAGGAAAAGTGCGGCACCCTTAGGCAGAAAATATCGAAAGGAAATGAACTAGCAGCAAATTGTTATTCTCAGCTTCTCTAACACATTCGAATGAGTGAGTCCTTAAAAGCTTCTGTCAGCTCGCTTTAGAAATGAAATTTGATATTATTAAGACTATCCAATGTGAAACAATTATATAAGTATAAATGGAAGATTCATTTAAAGGGTCATGATGAAATCCCTGGAAAATGCCTTCCTGGTTCCTTTTTTTTTTTTTTTTTCAGTCTGACTAAATAAGGTCAGATAAGATGAGGACAAAACTAAGTCATCAGGCAGAATTTAAATTAGTTGAATTTCTTTTCCTTTCTTTCTTTCTTTTTGTGCAGCTGAACTTCAGAAGATGGGAGGGAAAATGAACAGCTTAAACCGAGGCTAAGCCCTTCTGTATCAAATGGCAATTACTTTTCAACTATTTTTTTTAATCCATTGCTCAGCAAGTATCCACCACCTCAAACAAATTTGCCAGAAGGGGCAGAAGAGCATAGGGGTTTGGAGTACAGCTTACAAACTGAGAATTGCTGAAGCTGAGTGAGTGTACATCAAGTCTATTATATTATTCTCTCTACTTCTATGTTTGTAAAATTCTATAATAAAAAATTGAGAGACAGAAATGACAGGGATGGCAGGGAGGGGGAGGTGATAGGGGAGGACAGAGAGAAAGAGAGGGAATGAATGGTCCAGGGAGCCAGAAGGCCTGGGCACAGATCCCTCCTTCCTCCATACTTGCTGTGTGCCCTTGGGTAAGTTTATTAACCTCTCTGTGCTGTGGTTTCCCACTTTGTAAAATAGGGCTAATAACACTACCAACTCACAAGGTTGTTGTGAGGATTAAATGAGTTTAAAGCACATTTATTACATATGTAGAGCAGCAGGGAGACATTTAAAAGTACCTACCACGAGCTGGACATTGTACAGAGAGATGTGATATCTACACATGCAGTCGCATGCACGCACACACACCTCTAAAGCCTCTAAATCAGTACAAAGCAGTTCAAAGAAGATATTAAGTCTCTGATTCTGACTTGATATCCTGCATTGTGCTCCCATCAGGCTTCATAACAAATTTACTGAATGCGCTGAACTCCACGGAGTAAGAAGGCAATGGCTCCACCTTTCTTCCCCCACTGTCCGCGCCACACCCTGCCATCTCCCCTCCTTGCCTGACGATAATATTGGACACAGCCCTCAGCCTTCCACTCACTTTCAGTTACAAGAACAAAATACGTTAGGAAATTGCGACTCAGTTTTAGGATTTAGAAGGTACAGAGCAGCCCAATTGTGAAGACTTCTATTCACGTCCATTTCCCAGCTTCGTCCCTCCTGTCAGTTTAGGCCCCACAGGAGGGTTGAGTGTCTGCACAGGCAGATGGGCCCCTGGCTGGTCCCACCTCCTCCCACCTACCTTCTGGCTCCTCTGAGACTAAGGCAGGGGAGAGTGGATCAGACAGAGCAAGAGAAGCAAACGCCTGCCTTTTAAAGACTTGGCTGATTGTCATTATCTCCTAGCAGGCAGTCAGAGGTGGGCTCACCTGCAGGGCACATCTAAGGGGTCCGTCCAGGCCCTGCAGTGAGGCCCTCCTTACTACAGGGCTCCCCGATGGGGAGGGCGATGAGCTCTCCTAGGAATTTCATTAGACCTGACCTTGGCAGTCTCAGCGCCCCTGTCTGCTCCACGTCTGCTCCACGTCACATCCGCTCTCCAGCCTGCCCACTGCCCGTAGGCCTCCAGGGGTCCAGAAGAGACTCGCACCTGCTTGCCATGCAGGTAGGGACACAGTGCAGGGTGCTCCCCCTGCCACCTGCTGGCCTCTCGACTTCAGAATTCCCCCCATGTCCATGTAGGCACCCCACAATCCAGGGAACTCAGGTCAATTTCCTCCACATTCCGGAGGCTCCCAAGAACATTCTCATCAAACTCTGCTCCCGTCCAAAGCCAGACCTGTGAGAGCTACAGTCCAGCAAGCATCCAGTCAGGGAGAGCAGATGCCAGCCTGCTCTTCAGGAAGGTAGCCTCAACTTCTGTGTGTGCTCTGCTTGGAGCTCCCCACTGGGCCTGGGGGAAACCACTCTTCTTGGGAGGGAAACAGAAACACCCTCTCTCTCCCACAACTCTCTCCCCCATGAACTCATGAACTCATCTGTCCTTATAGAGGAGAAGTCGTTGAGGTGCTGGAACAATCTTGCTATCTTTGGGTAGCTCCTCCCCTGAGGGCTTCACCTTCTCTATGAATAATGGAAAATCCTCCCCAGTTGCTCTCAGCTTTGGGGCAGAAACCAGAATTCCCGAGCAAAAGAAAACATCCCCTTCAATATCCTACTCCTTGTTTTTAAATAAAGGAAACTACTCTTCACCGTGGCTTTGAGGAATAAGAGGATAAAGGAGACTAAGAAAAGCCAGAACACACAGGAGACAGACAGCTTCGAAATCCATCAGCAAATGAACAGAACAGATATTTACTAAATCAGATGCAAGAAATATCATCTCCAGGGAGAGCACATTTCTGGAAATACGCAGGCAAGGAGCCTTGAAAATTGCCTTCTGATATTTCCAACTGAATTACCCCTCCTTGATAAATGATTTCCAAGTCATTTTCAGCTATTAGGTTTATTTACACCCATTTTAAAGACTACCTGACATCCTGGAAGATATATGATTTCCTGAAGGGGAGAAAGCTAAAAAATTCATAAGCAGGGAGATCAAGGTTAATAACTCAGCCCCCACCATCATTCCAGGAAGGCACAAGAAATGAGAAAGGGGTCTTAGCAACAGCCATCTCCTGGTTCCTAGCTTCAGGGCAGCCCCCATGCCTCTAAATCTATGCATACAAATAGAGGAACTCAACAGACAGGACCAGAGCCCACTAGGCAGTTGATACCTTACAAGGTGCTCAAGAAACTTGCAACCTAACAAATGAGACAGGCAGGCAAGCATGATGCAGCAGGCAGCATGCTGTCTGCTAATGGGACGCGGGGCGCTTTGGGAACACGAGCACAGCACTACAGCATGCCAGAGAACGATTCCTGAAATTCTAAAGACCAGAGAGGTGAGGCAGGCAAGGAGATGGAAGGATCGGTCCCCCTCCTCTTGGTTAACAAGACCACTAAGAATGACATGATTTTAAACCTGAGAGTCATCCACAGTGCTTCCTATGTCTTCATCCTCCACTACTGAATTCTCACAAATTTTCTTCCTCTCAATCACACCTCCAGTGTGACCACTTTGGTCCAGGCCCTCCTCAACACTTACACCTTGAGGACCAGCAGAGCTGGTCTTCCACACTGTATTTCTCTCTCCTTGTCCAGGTGACTTAAAACTCCTCAGTTGCCCTCGGTCGGTTGAATAATGGCCACAAAGGGTGTCCACAACCTAATCCCCAGAATCTGTGAATGTTACTGTCTATGGCAAAAGGGGCTTTGAAGGTATAAAGGATCTTGAGATGGAGAGATCCTCCCCTGGATTGTCTGGGTGAGCCCCCTGTAATCACAAGGGTCCTTATAAGAGGGACACGGGAGAATCAAAGTCATAGAAGGCTATGTGACCCCAAAGTCAGGGACTGGAGTGATGGCAGCTATAGCCAAGGAAAGCCAGCCTCCGGAAGCTGGTAGAGGCAAGGAACAGATATGATTCTCCCTTGGTGCTTCCAAAAGGAATGCAGCCCTGCTGACACACTGACGTTAGTCCTGTTAAGACTCATTTCGAACTTCTGACATTGATCATTGTAAGAGAATACATTTGAGTTGTTTTAAGCCACTAAGTTTGTACTGATTTGTTACAGGAGAAATGTGAAACTAATACGGTGTTGTAAAAAAGGTGAGGTAACAAGAGTAACAACCATCTATGATTACAGAGAATAAGGGAACTACATGCACAAAACACTTGGCACAGAGGCCACACCTACACAGGAGAATGCCCAACCTGTCATCATCACCATCATCATCAACACTGTCATCATCAGCTTCATCATCATCAGTATTATCGTTGTCATCATCAACATTGCCAACATCATCATCATTGTCATCAATATTGTTACCATTGTCATCAGCATCACCACTATTGTCATTATCATCATCACCATCATCACCATCACCATCATCACCACCATCACCACCATCGTCACCATCACCATCATCACCATCATCATCACCATCAAAGCTAAGAGCATCAGAGTGAGCTCCTTGCCACATGAAGGCACATGAAGCCAGCCTTCCAGGGGCTCCATACAGGGGTTCTAAGAAGTCAAACAACTTCCTCAAGGTACACAGGCTGCAGGTGGGGGAACTGTAAGCTGCTTGGCTCAATGTCTTTAAGGTCCAAAATGGAACAGGAGCCAAGGGGTCCTGCTAGAGGAACTATCTTAAGCTGTGACTCTCAAACTTGACTGCAAATTGGAACCCCCAAGGAGCTTTAAGACCCTCTGCTGCCAGACCCCGCTGAAGGCTTCTGATCTAACTGGTCTGTGTGCAGCCTGGGCACTGGGATTTTTCCACCATCCCCAAGGGATTCCAAAGTGCAGACAAGGCTGAGAGACCCACTGCAAAGCCAGCTGCCCACTCAGGAAGGGGTATTTTCTGTGACAGTCAATGGGATTTGTAGGACATTGTCTGTGTATATTGAAATCAAACACCTGAGTTTTAATCCTTCAGGAGTTAAACTGGCTTAAGAGATGAAAAAGAAAATAATCTAGCTGGCACCCCAAGGAGGAAGGGAATGATAAAGTACGGCACGAAAGGGGAAGAATCGAGCATTTCTAGGAAATTAGGTCCCATGAAAGCAAATGCCTTGGCTAAAAATACTTTCCCCAATTTCTCTTGGCAAATGGCTCCCACACACTGAAATAATGAAGACAAAGGAGGAGCATCAGTCAGCCACCCTCAGCTGCTGGTGTCTTCACAGAGCAAGGCCTCTCCTGAGAGCAGGGGAGAATGGCAAAGTTACAATAGTGTCAACCGCAATGCAGAATCCCCACAATGGAAGAAACACTGCAAATCATCTGGTAAGATCTCCCACCCAGAGAAGGAAGCAACTTGACAATAACCCCGTTGTCTCTGCCTCTTGTCCAGGAGCCTAAACTCTTTCTGGACAGCCCATTGCAAGCAAGCTCAGGCAGCCCGCATGGTTAGGGGGAGATCTGCCTCACGGCCACTTCCATCTACTCAAGGCCAGGCCGCGGGAACCAAGGCGAATCCTTCTTCTCCAGGAAATTCCTGCAAATATCTAAAGACGGTGAGCCTCCCACCCCACAAGGCTCCCTGGTGTCTTCTCTGCTCCCTCATTTTTTCCCCACAGGACAAGACCAAGGACAGCAGGTCTCCATCCTCTGCCTGCACTCCACTTTGTTAATGTCCTTTTTTGTCTGGGATGATGCCCACTAAGCACACTGCCTGGATGAGATCGGACCCACAGGACAGGGGCCAGTACCTGCTCTCACCCGGCGGCCACGGTCTTCGTCCACTCAGGTGCCGTAACAGAATACCGTACACTCGGTGTCTCAAACAGAAGACGTTTATTTCTCACAGTTCTGGAGGCTGAGAAGCGTAAGATTAAGGCACTGGAAGACTCTGTGTCTGATGAGGACTTGCCTTCTGGTTCATTCGGGCCGTCTTCTGGCTGTGTCCTCCCTCAGAGGGTCTCTTTTATAAAGGCACTAATCCCACTCATAGGGCTCCACTCTCATCACCTAGTCACCTTCTAAAGGCCCCATCTCCAATTATCGCCACATTGGGGATTACCTTGCAACACATGAATTTTGCGGGGACACACACATTCAGTCCATCGCAGCCATGTAGGGCTGTGGTAAACACGCAGACCCCGGGGGTATATTGTCTCAAACTCTGCCATCCTGCAAACCCTGTAATGGTGGGCAAGTGGCTTGACCTCTTGGAGGCGTTGACTAGACATTGTTAGGCCCTACTGTACAGGACTTAAAAAGAAATTTAAAGCCATCCCATGCCTCCAGGTAGCATGTAACCTATTTAAAGAGAAAAGGCATTCAGGCGTGAAACAGGAAAACGCAATCAGTCACTCACACCAGGGTGAAATTCTCACACTCCTCTCTCTGCTCTCACTCAGACCTGTGGCTTGGACCCCTGTCTTTGACATTTCTGGGCTTGGACTCTCCCAGGCATTCAGATTGAGTCCCTCCTCCTGAAGGGGCTCCCCACTCCAGCTCAAGCCCGTGAACTCCCTCTGGGTCTCCATCCCGGCCCCTCCCTCCCAGTGGGCACTGCGTGCCAGGCTCGGGGTCTACGGCAAGTGCAACATCACAAGAGGCACCAGGCAGGGCTCCAGCCTCCCGCTCCCTGTACGTAAACCCTGCGCATCGGTCTCCAGAAACACGCCAGGCCTCCCTGCACAACCTTTCAAGCCCTGCTTCTGTCTGTGTCCTTTCACTTCAGCTGTCCTCCCCACTCCTTCATCCTGCTTTCAACTTGGCAAACTCCTATGAATGCATCAAGACCCAGCATAAATATCATCCTCCTCGTGAAGACTCTCCTAAGCCTCCAAAGGTGGTGGTGATGCTTTCCCTTCTCCAGGCTCCAGCGGCACATTCCTGCGCCCTCTCTCTAGCCCTTGCCATGTTTATTGTAACCTTTCCATTCATGCATTTATCAGCGACTGAGAACTCCTTGGGGACTGATCCATCCTCATTCAACCGTGCATCCTCAGAGTACAGCACGGAGCTCAAGAACACAAAAGGAGCTGTATAAATATTTACTGCATAGAACCGACTTGTAAGCTAGCATTACCAAGGCTTCAGGAAAGAAATTGTACTTGAGTTAAATCTTATCAAGCTAACACAAAACCATAAAAGAATTCATGAAGCATGCAGAGTTCACTCTTGGCCATGATCAGCATGGCACTTTGGGAATTCTGAGCACCATGAATGGCTTCCTATCTGGTGAAAAGCAAATGCTTCTTGTTGACACAGACGATGGGGAGTCAGCCTCCTGGTCCTTGGAGGCCTGGCCCTGTGTCCTGTATCCAGGTAGAAGCACCCAGGGGCAGCCACTTGTCCCCAGTGAGGGACCTTTGAGGTCTGAGCTCCTGTAAGCACAAAGGCAGCCCTGCGTCTGGAGGGGTCGCCTTCAAGTTCTCATAGTGAATCCCGTGTCAGCAAGGGAAGTGACCACCTGGGTTTATGGATACAAAGGGCCCACACAGAGAGTCAATACAGTTGGGTCACAGGGTGGCACAGGTCTCCAGGAGTCTGGCAGCCTAGCCATGCCCAGGATGGTGGGAGAGAGTGATTCATGGAACCCAGACAGCACACAAAGCTGACCCGCTAGCAACGCAATTCCTCCTTTTGTAATTCCAAGACCCCTAAAACTCACGGTGCGACCCACACAGGACATGCTGAGGCTCTGATGTCCCCCACGTCCCCTCTGGCTGCTGTCCTGCTGCAGACCCACCTCCAGCTTCCCCATCATGGATTAGAAGTGACCAGGGACGTTTTCCAGATACACAGAAAGAAGCACCGACTCACTACAGTGATCTGTCTTCCCGAAGCCGACATGGAGTGCCACACCAAGTCCACAGATACTAGTGGAAAAGCATCGTGCAGAAACCCTACAAAAAACATACCAAATCTACAGCTTTTACGTGGTAAATTATATTGACAAGCCATTTCTATTTTCATTTCTGCTTTTTCCCTCCTTGATAAATGGGCAGTGGAAGGACTGGCTCTGCTGAGAAAAAAACCACTCGCTTTTGGAGAAAAAAAAATTCATTAGCTAATCCACCTACTCGGAAAATTTATTTCCAAGGCTGAACTTTGGGGAGGTTTTATAATGGATGCCCTGACTAATGGAGGCATGAATCTGTTCCAGATGGTTAATTACTTTTTATCATTCCTTTTAATAATAGTTAAGAATAATAAGACAACTGGTGTGAAAAATGAGAACGCAGACAGAATTAAATGGAAGCATCCTGCATCCATTTCCCAAAAAAGAACAAGTTGAAGTCGTGCAGACAACCGCCTTAAAATACCAGGTTTGAGAACTAGCACAGGTTACACATTGTGAGCTACATAAAAGAAATTAATGTCTATGCTAACCAAATGACGTCCCCGGAAGTGGTCAAGCAGAGGCTGCTCAACCATCCCGCAGGGATGCTGTAGAAGGCACACCAGCGAGGGCAAGGGTTAGGGAGCACGTTTAGACACGCGTCCTTCCCCCGCCCAAACGCGTTCACTACTCCACCTTGGAAATCTACTGTCAGCCAGGACTGTTTCCTCTCCCACCTCACCTACTTCTCACGTGAACCTCCAGTCACATTGTGTTAATGGCAGACACTGAGACACACAGGAAGTCTCCCCGCCAGCCACCAAGCCTTTAGCCATGCTGTTCACTCCACTGGAAAGCCTTCCCCAAGCAAGACACCTAAAAAAGTCCCAGTCAACCTTCCGATTCCCACTGAAGAACTATTTTCCCTAAGAACTCTTTCTCCCCCGAATCCACAAGCAGTTACGGTGGCCTGGAATTGCATGCAAGGAATCTGTATGTCTGTCCCACAGTCAACAGGAAACACCTTCAGGGCAGGCAGAGACGAACAGACTTTTCCCCTTGGAATCCCCAGCCTCAGCTCCACTCCCAGCACAGGACCAATAAATCTGCTGAATGGGTGAGCGAAACGGAAATGAATCCATTGACAAAATGTTCTGACTTGAACATTCTGCGATTCTAGATCCATCTCACTCGCTGACAATGCCTCTCACAGCTGATGCTGGCAGGCAATGAAATGCTCTCTTGGCAGAAGGCCAAGGATATATACAGGCTCTCTTGGGGAAGCTCTGGGTTTCAAGCAGACCCAGAATCTTCTCCTCAGATGGGCAGCAGGACGTGCAATTCAGTGAAAGCGGCCCTGGTCCAGTCTCGTCGCCTGTTTACAGGAAATGCTGGTTGACTTGGAGCAAGTGACAACTCCCCTGGGCTTGGGTTTCACCCTCTATATGCTCAACCCTGGGTCCAAGGAGAGTTGGAACAACCCGCGGGGCTATGGGAAGAGAACACAGGGTCACAGTTCCCTAACCAAAATCTTGGGCCCAGCTGGGCTTCAGAATCAGAACTTTTGAGGTTTTAGAAAGGTAATAGGCTACCTTTAAATATATGACCTAACACTCTGCTGGGCCTGGGCCAGCCCCCGCAGGTGAACACGTGACTGTCCCTGCCCAACGCACAGTACACAGTCACCCTCAGTGAGAAAACGCACGCCATAAACAGCCTTGTATTCAGGCAGGGTCAGGTTTACCACCTTTTTAAAAATTATTGTTAAAAATTTTATTTTTTTGAGCAGTTTTAGTTTCAGGGCAAAATTGAGAGGAAGGTACAGAGATTTAGCATACATGCCCCACCCTCACACAAGCATCACCTTCCCCACTCAGCGTCCCCTGTATTTGCTTCAGTCGATGAACCCACATTGAACATCCTTATGACCCAAAGTCCCTGGTTTCCATCACGGTTCACTCTTGGCGCTGTGGATTCCGGAGGTTTGGATACCATCATTTTCAAGTTGCAGAACTGCAGATAAAAGGTGACAAGCCTGTATTACCACTTCTGTTATAGCCACGCTTATTGATCTGAAAACAAGAAAAGGATACTGGGTTGAACTGTACCTAACACATGCGCTGGCAGTGGCATCCCCCTGGGGGAGACATTACTCGTGGTAAGAAAATGGGGTGTCCCCAGTGAGCTCAGCAATTTGACAGCCTGGAGGAGGGAACAGGGACATCCCTGCTCGGATTGGATCACAGCGAACATGCAGTGTACACGTGCCCATGCAGTGAGTGTACAGATTCTTAGAACACAGGTTAACGAAACCAGCCCCTATCGAATGGGTCAGAGACTTAAAGATTTTTTTTTGAAAGAACCTGTGCATTAAGGATGATGGCAGGAAGATAAACCCAAGCTAACAACCCAACAGGGCAAAGCTGACACGTTTCCTGCAAATAAGAGCTTGTTGTTAGCCATGATACAAGGCAAAAACAAATCTGATATGAATCTGGTAAGAAAAAAAAGGAGTCATCAAGAAGAGTACAGAAATCCACGAGTGCAGGTCCACCATCAACCAATGACGCTGACCTTAAGAAGATACTATGCCTTGAGCTATTTAGCTAAGCGCAGTAGAGAACTGTCTCACTTAAGGTGACTTTTCAAAATGAAACACAACAGAAATGGAAGCTGCATCTCCGCCATGTTTGCAGCGATATCTAATGTCATACTAGACACAATCCAAGTGCCTTCCAAATATTCCTCAAACTACGTGGTAAACATCTTGATTCTCTTTCAAGGTTTCTTACTCAAATGCAAACGGTAGGGAAGCCACCTGGGAGAGACGCTGGCACTCCCGATTACAGCAAAATCTGTCATGCGCTACACAGTTTGGCCACAAATTAAATGCACTTCTTGGTCAGCAAAATACCTTTGGAAAATGTATGGAAAACATTGGTGACAATTTGAAGGGAGAAACATCAGAAGGAGTCACACAGCGTGAAGGTTTGCTTGTGCTCTGGGGTGACAGTTTCACAACATGTCCCAGTTTGTGGCATTTGCTAGATTTTGTCTCCATAATGACACACGGAAGGTGCTGTATTTTGTCAGTCAATTAATGGAAGATTTACAGCCAATTCATTTTCAGAACTAAACGACTTCTTAAATGAGAATCTTGTTCCAGAGGGAAACCGTCTGAATGTAGCTCCTGATACAAAGGCTGCTCTGCCTGAATCAAAGCAAGGTTTGGGGGATGAAGTAACGGAGCTAGGGGTACAGGGAAACGCACTCACTCCTTCATCCCTGGAGTGATGGTAGCAACAGGATACCGACCGCAAAAACTCAAGATATTTAAAATGGAGTTGCATCTTCACCAAACTTTGTTAATAAGATGGGCAGTGACCTAAACTGTCTGAGATACCCAGAGGTTTGCTGGCTATTGAGTGTCAAAGAACTTTAGATGAGTTGCAAATTTTAAAATATATTACCTTTACTGAAAAAGAATATGAAAACGAATGTATGTATGTACATGCACGACTGGGACATTGTGCTGCACACCAGGAACTGACACATTGTAACTGACTGCACTTCAATTAAAAAAAAAAAAAATATATATATATATATATATATATATATATATATATATATATATATATAAAATGCATTTTTTTGAGTTCAGAATTTAATGACTTGTTCTTTTTTTTAAGTGAAGTATAGTTGATTGACAATGTTGTGTTAGTTTCAGGTGATACAAAGTGATTCAGTTTTTTATACACTGAATTCAGTTTTTTATACACTGACTCACACATAAAATATTCTTTTCCAGAGTCTTTTCCACTGTAGGTTATTACAAAATAGTGAATATCGTCCCCTGTGCTATATCTTGTTTACCTATTTTATATACAGTAGTGTGTATCTGTTAATCCTAAATTCCTAATTTATCTCTCCCTCCCTTTCCCCTTTGGTAACCATAAGTTTTTATGTCTGTGAGTCTGTTTCTGTTTTGTAAATAAGTTCATTTACACTAGTTTTTAGACTCTACATATAAGTGATATCATATATTTGTCTTTCTCTGTCTGACTTACTTCATTCAGTGTGATAATCTCTAGGCCCATCCATGTTGCTGCAAATGGCAGTGTTTCATTCTTTTTATGGCTGAGTAATATTCCTGTGTGTGTGTGTGCACGTGTATGTACACACACACACACACACATATATATATAGATAGATAGATATCTTTCAGTGACCTCTTCTTAGATGACAAGTGACTATTAAGAGCACATGGCATCCAACAGACATTTTCAGGAAAAATAAACGTACTTAATTTGTTCCCTCAAGGTAAAGATGTCATTTTAACAATAAATGAGAAAGCAATGCTTTCCAAAAAACCAAACAACAACAAAAAAACACTGGTACTATTGGAGAGGCATTTTGAAAATGGATGTTTGGAAACATTTCCATGATTAATTATTTGTGGCTAAAAGTGCTGTAATTTGATTTATAAAATCTCCTATCTGCACACTTCAAAAACCTGGACATGGCTTTGTCTAGTCTTTTATTAAACATCTTCCAAATGAAGAAATCTGGCCTGTTTTGAACCCATTTGTTAAAAATATTAAAGTGTGGCACCTTTCAGCTAGTTTACAAGAACAAGCAGCTGACATCATAAGAAATGGAAATTTACTTGCTGAATTTCAATAAAAAACCTTTGCATAATACATGGATGAAACTGAAAAACGAGGATCATAATTTAGTAAGCTCCACCGTCTATGAGCTTCTTCCACTTGGATCTACACATCTTCTGGAGGTAACTTTCCAGCTACTGAGACCAAGAATAAGTGAATTAAAACCATACATTTGAATTACCACATCACAAAGTACTAAATCAAGATTTTGGAAATAAAACGTATCCACTCACACTGCTCTCACTGAAAATATGACTAGTAATGATACTTGAATGAGAACAAAAAGGTCTCCTATGCTATTAAGTGAAACATTATGAAAACTCTTTTGTAAACATTGCTTATTTCACCTCATCGGCTCACGCTTTTACATTTGATCTATGAGTCCTGTGACCCATGCCTATAATGTATAAACAAACAAATTTACAGGTATTAGAGGGTGTGCTCAAAATTTTTCACCAAGAGGAGTATACAATAAAAAAAAATGAGAGATCACAATGTCCTATCTCACCAACTTAAGGAGAGAAAAAATAAATATGAAAATGCCTTTAAGGAAGGACGGAGTGCCCGAGAGAGGCAGAGCAGGATAAATCAGGAGAGAGATCTAAGGAGAGCAAGTTGTCACTGTTTCTGACCTAGCTGGTCAACATTACTTTGGCCTCATCCAGGCTGAAAGTATCCAGTGTTCATTACAACAAGGCTTTGTTAAGCAAAGGCAATAGCTTAAATGTCATTCCAGGAAGTATGTTTAAAATGTTTAACCCACGTAAGAAAGAAAATCCGTAAGAGATGCTGTTATTTAAAGATGGACCCGAAGAACTGATTAAAATAGGACACGGATCTGGAAATATTACCTGTCAGTTTGACTCACCATCTACATGAGCCTCAAGGTACCGATTCTACTTTTGTTATTTTTTTCTCATTACTTTATTATACAAACATTATAATGATGGTGGTGATTAGCAGCTACTGTTTACTGTAGTTTTACCAAATGCCAGGCCCAAAGGGAGCATACATTACCTCTACCCTCACAACACATTTAGAAAGTGCCGGGAAAGCCGAGGAGGAGGGGATTGAAGGGAGAGGGAGAGGAGGGGGCTGCCTTTGGAGTCAGACCCCGTGGCTTTGGAAGCCCAACTCTGACAAGTCCAGGCTCTCCTTTCTGTCTGTAAGTACCCACCCCAAGGACGATGGGGAAGACAAAGAAAGCTCATGTGCGGACAGGCCAGGAACAGAGCCTGAGGTGAGATGAGGTGGGAACACCATGATGTATTATTATACCCATTTTACAGATGACAAAACAGAAGTGATTCCGTGACAAAATTAGGGTTTGACTTTTAGCAGCAGCAATTACTGAAGATATCGAAGAAAGGAAAAACCGAGCTCCCCACATGAATTCATCAAACATTCTCATCTTCTGCATGTTCGCACCAGGCCCTATTCACAGGTATATACCTTTATTCTGTATATAAATCATAGTTCAGACAGCATCTTCCATTATGCTTCTTTTCTCACGTATATCATCAAAGGCTGTTATTTCAGATAGATATATGGTTCTACATGGCATTCATAATTATACTCTTAATGAATGCATAATACTCTGCAACTCAATATACCATAATTTAAATGACTATCCCACCCCTGTTGGTCTTTTAGGTGGCTTCCAAATTCTTAATATTAAAAGCAATGAGGCAATCAGCATTTTTATGCATGTGGCACTTTTTCCCCCTCTCAGATTGATTGCCTTAGGATAAATTCCCAGAAGGGAGATTACTAGTTCAGAAGGTATGACATATTTTTATGGCTCATGATACGTACTTCCAAATGGCTTTTCAAAAGTGTGACTCTAAATGTACAAGGCCACCAGAGAGCTGGGAGCCTACGGGTCCAGGCAAAAGTTCAACTCTATTGGGTAGAAAGTATTTCTTTGCAAAAAATTCTACTCTCGATAGACTTTGCACAGTTCACCCTGGCCTTCTCCTACTGGTGTCCTCTGTTTTTATTGAGTGTTTTTGGCCCTTTTTTTCCTCAATATTTTCCATCTGCAGAAAGCTAATTTGAAATATGAATTTACACTCAGATCTCCCTTTAATTATCTCTAGCCTTTGCCCATCAGAGAGCCAGAAAAATCCAAACACCCAACCAGTCTAGTCCCCAGCATCCACGGAACTGTTCACTCTGAGAGTCTCAGAACTTGAAGAAGCGCACAAGCCTGGGGTGGCTTCAGAGTCCCCACTCCTTCAGAGCAAAGTTGGCTTTATCCAGCTGCACCTGGCCTGGGCTTTTCTGCCTGTCCCCTCCTGTCCAAACAGCCCAAGGACAACTGATCTGTTCGGAGTGTCACAATTAACATGGACGACTTCAGATCTGTGGCCTCTTTTATATCTCGGGTGACGATAGGCGGGGTGGGTATAGCTCAGTGGTAAGAGCACGTGCTTAGCACGCACGAGGTCTCCTGGGCTCAAGCCCCAGCACCTCCATTGAAAAAAAAAAGTGCACAACAGTCTGCCTCACAAAATCAAGATGGTTTTGAAAATAGCCCATCTTTTCAGCACACACTCTTAACACGGCCGCCATAGACTCTCCCCGCTTACCATGCAGTGTGCATTCAGTTAGAAAAACCCACGGATCTCAAGCACATGATCTGTAGGCTGTGACAAAGGTTCCACACAGTAGGTGGGTAGAAGACAAGGGTGACTGGATGCCCAAGACTGGAATGTAATTACTGAATGACTTATTGTCTGTGAGTCAATAAACACCACAAATACCAAGGGGAATTTGGGAGTGTCTAGGGTGGGGCTATGTGACACAGATTAATTGCTTTTCCTTGGAAACATCCATTTCTTCCTGAGGGTCCTTTCCAACAGATGGGTGGGGTCTTTTGGTTGATTTCTAACCCAAGTTTTGGCAGTGTGAGGCATCCCCCCGGCTGTCTCCATTCTGACATCTTCATGCCCACAAAGCTTTCATGGAATCTCTCCTTTATTCCTCACTCCAAGCCTACAGGGTTGGAACTTTTATTTATCCCCATTTTACAGATGAGGACAAAGAGACTGAATAATTTGCTCAATATCACACAGCTAATAAAGGGTGGAGTTAAGGTTCAAACTTGGGTCTGTGCGACTCCAAACCTCAGCTCTTGATCACCAAGCTTGCCGTCTCTCTTGGAAGAATGAATGAGCTCTGGAATGGAACGCAGTGGTATCAGAGCCCTAAATGCTGGGAAGAGCCGACAGTGCCCTGGCACTCAGCCAAAGCCAGAATGACAGTAGAGAGCTTTCTTCATGATGATGGCAGACCCACGGTGAGGCTGAACGAGGGGGAGCAAAGGAGGGTGCATCGATCTAGAATAGTTCAGAGGATGCCCACCTAGCCAGGAGAAATCTGTACTGAACAGGGATGGGCTTGGAGTGGTGGGGGCTGGATCTCTGGGCAGGGCAAGGGGAAAGGGGCCAGAACATTCAAGGAAGAGTCTAGACTGAAGGCCAAAGGTAGATGGTCAGGAAAACACACAGCAGTGTCCGAATGAGATGGAGACAGCATCTTCTGGAGCCAGAAGCATATAGGATGTAACTTGTTCCTCGCCCACATCTGGAAGAAGCCTGGGCAGAGTCTTCCACTCTCTCCCCACCTAGTCTACCTTCAGGGGAAATTGCTCTAGTAAGGCAGCAGCTCCTACAGTATCTTTCCTACCAGCCCAGAGACCAAGGTTGGCCCCCTGCACTGTTCTTCCACTCTCGCTTCCACTCCCAAGCATCCTTGGCCTTCCAGGGTACCACCCAACCCAACCCCACTCTGGATCAAGTCTAAAATCCCACCTGCTCCAGACCTATATCATCGTAGACGGGCACTTTGGGAATGAATCACACCATCGTGTGGAATGCCTCTACAAAAGATTTTTGGAAGCCCTAGGACCGCAGCTGGACACCGTGGTCAGCCCTTATGTGGGTCGTGAAGGCTCCCTCTCCTACGCCCATCACAACTACTGCAAATCATCATCATGTTACTCCAGCTACAAGTCCACCCCTGTATTCAGCACACAGTCTTGCCTCCTACCTCACTAATTCCACCAAGCTGATCTCCCTGGGCCTCTGGACAAAAAAGATTTGCTAGGGCTTCATTGCAAATCTCCTTTGGCACATCTTCTCTGCCTCCCTCCCTCTGGTTGCAAAGGATGAAATGTCTCTCCATCTGTTCATAATCAAGCAGTCCAGTTTCATTCTTGCATCCCTCCCTACCTCCCACAGACAGTGTCCTGTCAGCCATGCCCCGGGGCCCAGCATCTCTACCTCTTCCCTCAGTCTGAACCCTCTTTAGCTGCTAAGTCTGCTCAAGTCCCTAATGAAAGGCACAGCAAACACTTCCTGTCACCACACGCCCCCACCTCTCTTCCACCCACATCTCAATCCATCAGCTCCCTTTTTCCCATTTCTCCACCTCACACCTCAGCCCATTTCCATCTGGCCGCCACCCCCTTTATTCAGAGGCCAGGGACACCTGTGACTTCTGCATGGTCAAACGCAAGAGACACTTCTGTCCTGACGCTAATGAGCATTTTTCATTTTTACATGACTTTGGACACTGTTTATCGCTACCTCCCTGAAAAATCTGCCCCCAGATGTATTGCTCTGAGCCTCAAAGGGTAAATGAAATAAGGATAAGATCAAAAGTGGAAGTTAGTACAATAAAAACTGTCCAAGAGTGTGTTGCATCATCAAGCTGAACTGGCCAAGGATGACGTGCAGAAATTGATGCCAGTGAAGAGTGGACAAGAGAGATGATCTAGAAGATTCTTTCCAACTCTAAGATTCTAATGGCGTAAAGTGGTTGGAGGCCACTGACTGCAGAAGGAAGGCAGAGGTCACCTGCAGGGGCTGTCTTGACCCAGGGTGGTGACTTGTCCAACCCCATAATTCAATGAACACTGGGTGCCTTCTACAGGCATCCCAGGAGACAGAAAGGGCTATGAGCTAGGAGCTGCTTCTGCTGTGTATGATGGAGACTGGAAATGACACCCCTCCCACCATGTCTAGCTTTTTGCTTTCTTCCTTGTGGTCCATGTTGGCTCAAAACTACATCTGCACTGCAGCCAGCCTAAGGAGGAGGGGAGGAGGAATGCATTCTCCTTCCCCTCGAGGGCAAGAGTGGAAACAGCACCTCTGTTCATGTCCCAGTAGCCCATATCCCTGCCACCATGCTGCAAGGGAGGCTGGGAATGCAGTCCTCTTCTGAGTGGTCATGCATCCAGCCACAAAGTCTCTATCCAGGGAAGAGGGGGAGCTCTGAAGTGGGGTGGGGGGGGGTGACAAACAACCCTCAGCACAATGGGTGAGGGACACAAAGGAAGCATGACGTCTGTCCCCAGAGAGCTTACTTGCCCAAACAACTCTTCCATCAGAATCCTTCCCAGATCGGCCAAACCAAGGAGGAGAGAAAAAGCGAGACGGCACAGGGTCACCCAAGGGCATTAGTCGCTTTGGGAAGGTTTTAACTTTCAAAATGTGTTACATATGTCTACACTGGCAAAACAAGTCGCTTTCCAAGATCTTATGGACAAGCTCAGAGCCAGGGAAACAGAACTCCCGAGTCCCCCAAATGCCGTTAGACAGTATACTTGATATCTGAGATATGTCTGATCTAAAGGCAAGTGACAACTCCCCCGGTCTGAGCCGAGCGGCTGGGGCAGCACATGCATCTCTGTCTATTTCCGGCACTTCCCCGGGCGGGCACTGCGCGGTAGCTCCTTGGTACAAATCCAGAAGAGTCAGTGTGCTTTTAATGTTCCATCCTCTAAGGAAAGTAGTGGGAAATGTCATTTCTCTGTAACTGTGAGGCATTCTTTTATTTCAATACGTCCCAGGTCCCTAAAAACATCCAATTTTAAGAAAACCGAGTTCTAACTCCCAGCAACTCCGATGTAATATAGAACAAGGATGACAGCTTATTTTTCATAAATTCCGCAAACCGCCACCTCCTCTGACTCCAAAGTCACTTATCACTTTGTTCTTGAAGAGTAATAACATAAAAATCGCTTTCCCAGCTACACTCTGTATTACCTAAATAGATGGCTTAAATTTCAAAATGTGAGCTAGTAAAGTTATTTTTAAACGTCTTTGCAGAGCTTCCTCACGTGGTCCAGCTCATCTGTATCCCTAGTCCGTGGCCTGGGGTGAAAAAAAAAATTCTGGGCATGGTTTGCTGGGCTGCTTCCAGGAGGCTGTCTTTGTTCCTGTTGAATTAAAAGCCCTAGGGTTAAGATTTCACTGGGCCTTCTTGTCAATGCTAATTTGCAGAGGCCCTTGTGCAGGGAAAGAGGACTTCTGTATTAGTTGTCTACCATTTCATAATTACTCCACGGTGTAGTGGCTTAAAACAGCATTTAACACCTCATAGTTCCCATAGGTCAGAAATCTGGGCACAGCTGAGCTTGGTGCCTCTGGCTCAAGTGTCTCATGGGGATGCAGCTGAACTGCCAGCCAGGGCTGCTGTCTCATCCGAAGGCTCGACTTGGGGATGAGTGGAGTTCTCTTCCGGGCTCAAGCACATGTGTTTGGCAGGTCTCCATCCCTTGCCATGAGGGCCGTAGGGCTGGCTCTTGACATGGCATCTGGGTTCTCCCAGAGGAGTGATCCAAGAGGGAGTGAGAGAAGGCATGGCCCAGATGGATGCCACAGTCCTTTTATAACCTAATTTCAGAAAGGTCATACAGCACGTCTGCTGTACTGTGTTCATCAGAAGGAGTCGAAAGCTCTACTCACACTCAGGCAGAGAGGATCATACAAGGGTGTAAACACAGGAGGCAGGGCCACCTTGGAGGCTGCCTGCCACGACTTCCTAGTGATGACGGGCAGGGCATTAACTGCATATGTAGTGAGACATTGTCCCATTATTTTCCTGGGGGCAAGAGCAAGCACAGAATCCGAGAGATTCCTAGTGCTGGGGAATCCCCAGTCCCCCAGCCCTTGATACTTAACCCACAGGTTTAACAGACACGGAATGTAGCCAGGTGCCCATGTGAAAGGCTGCAGAAGTCGCCTCTCTCCCACTCCTCACATCCCCAGCCCCATCCCAGAATCAGAGAGACCCACCTGATGGAAACAGTAGAGAAGAATGTCATTGCTCTGGGCTCCGCCCCCGGGGGCTCGCTCTCTCTCCCTCTCTTTCCTCTCTCTGTCTCTCTCCCTGCCCCAGAGAGGGTGTGGCTGATCTGCCCTCCGTCATATGGAACAGCTCTGTGCCACAGGGGAGCTGTCCAGCTCTGGCCGTGTTTGGTGGGTAAGTTTAACTCTGGGGTGAAGCAGCAGAAAGCCCACTGTGGCCACAAACTTAAGCCACATCCTTCAGGCCGCTTTCCATTTCTAATAAAGTGGATACTTCTTTTACTCCACTGTCCTGATTCCTGTGTTTCTCTCACAAGTGACTTTAAACTCAGAAGGGATAGACAGGGGTGCTGACAACTGCCCTCTCCCCACCATCCCCTCTCTGGGATCCACACTCCTATTTTACAAGCGAATAAACACTAGGACACAGGGGCAGACTATAGATAACCTAACCCCCGCCAGAGTCCCCAACTCCTACTTAGCCACCAACTATTTACTGAGCACCTACTATGTGCTAGGCTGTGTGCTGGGGCCCGAAAGTGACAGGTCTTCCCATTCTGCTCCAGGAAAAGGACTGGATCCCTCCAGGCCCCAGTTCTCTCATCTTGACAATGAGAAGCAAGTGAAATCAGGCCCACAAAGTTGGTGGAGAGGATAAACGGTCAGCAGGTGTCCGCTAGTCTGCCCACCAGGCAGTTCATGAGGGGAAAGCCTCTCTGGGTTACAAATGGGGACAATGAAACCATCTTTCAGGGCTGGACAAAGAAGGATTCAATTTGCCTACGACCTGATGAATGTGGGCCCTGCTGTTCCCCTCCCGTGACCGATGGTCCCACCTCCCACTCTCTGGCTCCCCCCAGAAGCACGTGCCAGTCTGCCTGTGTGTTGTCAGGGATGCAGCAGATTCCCTGGGAGTCCTGGTGAGCAGCGCATGAAATTTTGCCAGGGCAGGAACAAACCAAGACAAAGAAGGGAGGCAAGTCCCTCAAGGACACTCAGTGAGCATGTAGCAGAGACAAAAATAGAGCAGAGGACGGCTCATTGCCTTCCCCAGGTGAGCTTTCTTTTCTCCTCTCTTTCTAATGGCTTAGGGGATGATTTTTTTCCCCAGCACGACCGTCAGTGATTGCAGCAGGTGTAGTTTTTGTAAACATCCTGCAGAAGAGCTGCGAGCGAAGTCAAGGGCAGGTGCCCCCCGCCGAGGGCTGGCCCGGATTCCATGTTTCATCTCGTTGTCGCTCTGGTTCAGATCACCACTGGCACAGCCTCGAGGTTTCACCTGGAGATCCAGGAGCACCTGGTGGCGGAGGGGACACCAGCCCGGCCCTCCCAGCTGGGACGGGTGGGAGCTCTGGGGCAAAACAACACCATCGCCTGATCCTTGGATATGGGTCCCGGCAGCCTTACAGACTGGCGAGGGCGTGGCCGCCCAGGACGTGTGGATTGCAGAGCACGGGGGAAGCAACCCAAAAAGGAGACGGGGTGAGCCGTGAGGCCGTGAGAAGTGAGGATGTGTTGCCAACCCCCCAGGCGCTGGCCCTGAGAAGGCATGGTCTGCTTTCTGGTGTATAAAGTTCCAGCTTTCCTGGTTCAGCCCTTGGATTGTGGTTTCACACCACTCAAAATTAAAAGCCCCCAAGAGAAGTTAGCAGTGAAGCCCATCCGCCAAGTAGATCCCAGTGCAGATGAGTCTGCCAGCTCCTGTCCTGAGAGGGCAGGCTTTTCAAGGCTAAAACGGTGAAAGGACGAGGGTTGCTGATAACCATGTGGACGGAAGGGTCACCCCAGAGTGGGAGGAGGGGCTGGAAGGGGAAACACTCGCTTTCACAATCCTCCCCTGTGCTGGGCGCCTGCGAACACAGGCCACAGGCTGGTCTGAGTGGAAGTTTGCTTTCACTTAGTGTAACATCCACTTTCCATCCCTGGGAGCCTGGAAGGGAGGCTGGGTGGGAGACTGATGAAAACCCGGCATTTCAGTCAAAATGGAGGAGGCTCTCTGACGATTCTTCGTCTTTTTCTTCCAGGTTTTCCGACTCATCAGCACTAATTCTGTACAGCGGTAGTATGTCAGTGGCCCTCTTTCCCCCTCTCCCTTCCTGGACAAAGATTTCTCATTTCATACATCATTTATTCCAGCAGTAATTCCATCGAAGTTACTTCAGGTCCTTAGAAACAAAAACAGCAAAATGAAATTCTGTTGTTAAGACTAGAGACGCTGGGTAAGGGGGGGTTTCTGTGCAGCAAAGTCTCAAACCCTGGATGGAGGGTCTCCGTCCCAAGATGAGCAGATCGAATTTTTTACTGTTAAGGGCCAAGTTAAACCCCCAGTGTCCTCTACCAGGCAGGAGACCAGAGGGTCACTAGGCAGGGGAGTTAAAGGCACAAACAGGCATTTAAGGCCAGAACCAACCTCCTGTTCCCAAACTCAGGAACTGGTTTCAACAGTGGGCGCAGAGCAATCTGGTCCAACACTGTGGTTTACCACTGCAGAAAGCTCCACAAGAACACGGTTAATGACTCCCAAGGACGAAACCAAGATCTGTTCCAGAACATCTGCCCAGTGCACAGGAGTTAGAGCTTACTTTCTCTCTCTTCCTTCCCCTCGCCCTACAAACATCTGGTTTGTCCTCCAAGATTAAGTGTAACATCAGGATACACCAGCTCAGAAATCGAATGCACAAATGTCACCCAAAAGAGACAAGATGGCTCCTAGATGGTCCACTGTGTTAAGTATCTAACGCCACAAGGGTATGCTCCAAAGAGCCAAGGCCGGCATGGGATTGCAGTGTGAGAGCCCCAAAGACAAGATCGCCCTCCAGGAGGCAGCACGGATGCAGCTGCTGATCTCGGAACTCCCAGCCTCTGAGTTGGTGGTTCTCAAATCCAAGTGTGCACCACAGTCACCCAGAGGACTTCCCAAAACACAGATCGCTGGTCCCCACCCCAGAGTTTCTGATCCAGGAGGTCCAGGTGGGGCCCACGAATTTACAGCTCTAACAAGTTCCCAGGTGATAGTGGTCATGCTCATCTAGGGACACTTTGAGAACCACTGCCCTATGTGACCTATCTCTGGACATGCCCATGGGGGTTGTGGGATCGGGATCTGCAGAACCGGAAGTTCACAGCACCTGAAATACACCCAGGGGTGGGTCTGGATTCCATTCTCTCCTCTTTGGCAGGATTTACTGCTCATAATTCTCTCTTCCTGCAGGTGCCCAGACACTAAAGTTCTACAAGCCATGCTGTGCCAGCACTGTGGGCTGCCTAACCTGGCTTCATTCCCAGACCCCAAATACTCACCATCCTAGCCTCCTCTGCAGCTAAGGGTAGTCAGGTGACAAAGTTCTGACCAAAGGACAAAGGAAAAATCTGTTGGGGGGAATGGGGAAGGACGCCTGATAAAGTTGCATCAACTTCCCTCCCTCTTTTTGAATATATGCAGTGTGCCTGGAGCTATGGCAGCCTCCTTGCAGTCATGAGGGAATCCCTGATGTTCAGCTTCTGACCCTACACAGTAACAGCCCATTCCCAAATTCTTGACTGTGAGTAAAACAACCCCTCTATTTAACTCGCTGTTAGTTGGTTTTCTGCTTCTTGAGGCATTCTTAACTAATAAGCTACTACTACCCCACTTTAATTTTAACCAACTATCTCCTATTTCGATGTTCAGCATCTGTCTCATGGGGGTGGGGAGATGCACAGAGCAGAAACAGTGATAAAAATACAAGAAACACCCTCAGCTTTCTCTTCTCCAGCCCAACCTCACTCCATCCTCTTACCCTTTACTCACTGGACCTATTCCCCATGGATCTTTGTCCAGAAGCTTTAGTCACTGAAGTTCAGCACAGTGTTTGGTCTGGGCTGGGTCATGCCTCTGATCTGCTCTGCAGGTTACGGTTAAGGTTAAGGTTAGCTGGCCTCTGACTCAGTCCGTCTGAGCCCATCAGAGACGCAGGTTGCTGCTCTTGGATTCTCCCATTATTTTCCTTCTGCCTGCAGGGGGAACCTAAGCAGGAATCTGCCCTGCCCTGGACACAGCTCGTCACAGACAGCGAGCTGGATGCAGGGGGTGGGTGGACTCCGTGCCTTCTCACGGCCCCCACCTACGAGCAGGGCCGGGCTCCCAGCACACACTCGACGTCTGCTGAGCTGGGGAAACTTCCAAAGAGTCAGGCATCCTGTCCCTCTGTGCCTGGCCATCAGGACCACTGGGGACGGCGGGGAGACTTCTCTCCAGAGCAAGACAAGGAACGGCTCATGACAGTCCCTAAATCTACTGCACACACGTGGATTTCCCTGATGTGACCTTATATCAGCTACCAGAGGGCAAAGCTCAGAAACAGCTCAGCCTGTGGCCAGACCACGTGGCCAGCAGCTGCTCAGATGTGCTGTGGCCGCTGAAAGGGCCTAAAAATACCCCAGGAGATGAGGCTAGGATCCAGACGGGGCCTTTAGTGCTCCCAGTCCCCCAAGGCCACTGAGGTCAGGCTGGCCGGGCAGCCAGGGCAGAAGGGGCCCCCGAAGTGGATTCCAGGTCAGTGAACAGCCTTCTGGCTGCAACTCTCAACAAGCAGTGGCTTAAGCCAGACAGGCGTGGAGGCAGCAGTCCTGTCTGAGCTCTGCGTCAGAGGCTCTGACTCCCTTGGACACCCTCCCGGGACTGTGAAAAGGCTACATCACCTCTGAGAGTCGGGTCCTCACACAGCATCACCCAGAGCAGAAAACAAAGAGCAAAGGGATGTCCTCCTTGCGCCACCACTCTCTTTGTCAAGGATGGAAGCAAATCCTGGACGCCCAAGACTGACGGGCCCCTCACCTCGTGGACCAGAACTGAGCCACATCCCAGACCAGCCAAGGGCAGGGGAATGGACTGCAGTGGAGGAACTGGCCCCAGCAGGGGCCTTGCCAGGGAGATAGAAGGGCTGTTGCAGGCTGAAAGACGCCCCAAAGACAGCAGGTCCTAATCCCTGAAACCTGTGAATATTACCTTATTTGGAAAAGCGGTCTCTCCAGATGTGATCAAGTTAAGGTTCTTGAGATGGGGAGATCCTCCTGGATTATCCAAGTGGCCCCTAAAATCAATCACCAGTGTCCTTATATGAAGGAGGCAAAGCGAGTTTCAACAGACACACACAGAAGGGCAGAAGGCGAGGTGAAGACAGAGCAGACAAAGATGCGAAGATGCTGGCCTTGAAGAATGGGGCAAGGTGTCCACAAGCCAAGGAATGCCAGCAGCCGCCAGAAGACGGAAGAAACAAGAGAGCATCCAGAGGCAACAAAGCCCTGCTGACACCCTGACTTCAGTCCAGGGACTTTGAACACCCAGCCTCCAGAAGGAGGAGAGAATAAATGTCTGTTGTTTTAAGCCACTAAGTTTGTGGCCATTTGTTACAGCAGCTGCAGGAAGCTAATACGAGGGAAAATGGCTTTTGCGCAGGAAACCAGCTGTGTTAGCCCCAGGCTCCTTCGCTGAGATTCTGACCTCTCCTTCCCCTACCCGAGCCCACAACAAACACACATGTCTACACATGTGTGTGTACACGTACTCACACGCACACACATCAAATAAGGCCTTCCTGATTTTCTGCCCTGTTACATTCTGTAGGTGGATCCCTGGAGCAAATAGCAAGCTGGGGCCCTCCAGGACCACTATTTCCTCCTCCACTGGGCTGAGGGCTCCAGAATGCCCTCTATTTATAACAATGAAAATGGAGCCTTGGAAATAAAGCATCCAAAAGCCATCAGCAGAGAAGCAAAGGAGCTGACCGTGGCACACAGCCTAAGCCAGGCATGCCAAGGCCAGCAGAATCTTGCCCTGTGTGTCATTCAATCCATGTAGCTGGAATGCAGCATCTTGGACTCACTCAGCCAAGCACAGGATGTTACCATTCAATGTGCTTCTCACCAAATCACTCATAAAAAATTCATGGCTGCAGCTGACCCTCATTAGAATGTGTTTCATTAAATTAAAACATCAATCCCAGAAATATATGTTTGCTTAACAGGCAGAAATGATTTGGGGACCTCATGCTGCACACCATCAAGTCAAATCAAATGGTGGGAGCAAACGTAACGAAGCCATCAAGCCAAGTGGGTAGGATGGATAACAGAGGTCTGCTGCCAAACGGAACAGAATCACGGCTTATGAAGAGCCCAAAGCAACCAAATCATAGGTCCATGCAAAGCAGCAAAACGGGACAAGGTGTGGAGTCAGAGACAGGACGCCCAAGAAAGGCAGACAGACTGACGTCAGGAGAACAAAGTTCTCCCCTGAGCTCTCCCAGGAACCTGCCTGCCGTTCGAGCTCCAGATTGTCCCTACAGAATGCTTAAGGACAGATTCTGAGGAGGCGCGCAAAGGCTGGAGAGGCCACAATGATCCGCCAGCTTCCTTCCATTCCAAAGTTGTGTGGTTCGCCAGAAGGCAGCCCGGGATGGGACAGCCAACCTAAGAAACTAAGGGACAGAGCCAGCATCCCAGCTCTTCTCCAAACCGGACCTGAAGGGCCTGCAGAGCCCTCCAGTGATGTCGTCTATGAGCTTACCAGGCTCTTTTCAGGTACATTCTCTTGCGTGTTACTATCCTGCTACGAAGCCAAGATGTCGTGGCCTTGCCCAGAGGAACAGAGGGCCAGACAACAAAGACAGGAAATGAAAGCTCCCAGGTTCGAATCCAGGTCATCGCTTTCTCTCCTCACCTCTGCTCTGCAAAGCCCCAAAGGAGGGGCTGCCTCCCCACCCCCGGCTGCCTGAGCCGACTGCTCGGCAGAGCAAGGTGGGTGGTAGGAAAAACACCCAAATCTCAGACACTTCAGACCTAAACAGTTCACTGAATGGCCAGATAGTAAAGAAGCCCCTCACCACTGCGCTCGTTGCCCAGCAATTTAAGTTCCCGAAGAATAGCACTAGTGTCACATGGCTCATTTCTGTTTCAATTCGTTTTACTAATATATTACTCATAAGTGATACCGATTTGATTTAGAAAAATAAAAAGCAAAAGGACCCAAAAACCCTGTAATATAACCTTTACCTTTGTATATGCATATATATGTAACTTTTTACAAAATACAATACTATAGTTACTGTATATAACTTTATAGCCTACCAGTGTATCATGAACAGTATTTCATGTCAAAAATATACATGAAGATCATTGTTTAATAGCTGCACAGTGTGCACACGAATGTGCCATAATTTACCGGTCACTTACGCCATACCCAGTCCTCTCGGGTAATAACAATGCTGCAGTAACCTTCGGGCACGCTCCTTCCCTGTGTATACAGACCTGTCTGCTTCTTTCCTTGAGATAATTTCCTACAATGTAATTGCTTGGTCAAAAGGCCGGCTGCGTTATCCTTACCACAAGATATTTTGGGAAACTGCTCAGATAACACGGTACAGGACGGCTCCGTGTGTGAAAACTAACATGCAGCTCTATTTACTGACTGAACTTAGTGCGACCTATCTGAGCGAAGGCCCAGGGCAGTGAGTTTATAGCCACAAACATCTTGATGTCAAAGAAGCAGCTTCCAAAGCCATCACTGCCATCATGACGCAGCAGAAAGCACTTACCAATCTGGAAGCGGAAAAGAAGATGGGACCACTTCAAACAGGGCAGATCGAGATGATTATTACCTCTTCTGTGTGCCTTCCTTGTGCATTTAAGGTAGTAAAGCTCAGTTTCTGTAAGAATGAGATTATGCCAGCTAGGAATGGAGATGCCAGGAAAACCAGCAAACTGGCTTCGACAATAAAGGGAATATTTTGGTCGTGAGCTGGATGTCCAAATGGAGGTCAGGTGAGGCTTCCTACAGCAGCAACTCAGACAAAACCCCAACATGCTGGTGCTTCCATTCTCCTCTTCCTGGGTTGGATCCCCTCTCAGGCTCCACATGGAGACAGCTCTCTATAGCAGCTCCTGGCTCTCAACTCATGGTGGCAAAATGGCTGCAGGAGTTCCACAGAACACATTATCATCCAAGAAAATGGAGGATATTTCTTCTGGTTGCTTCTATGGAAGAAAGAGAAAGCTTCTTCTTCCCAGAAGTCCTAGAAAATGTCTTCTTGTGGTTTGGTGCCACTGACCACGAGGGAATACGCCAAATATTTTAAACCAACTACAGTCCTGTACTGGAATTAGATGTGTTGTTAGTCCCAAGCACACCAGGCTAAGGTTACTATTTCTGGAAAGATGGGGACTGGATGCACTCCTTCAAAAAGATGTCTACTCCAGAGATTATTTAGACAACAGTAAATATAATTAACAATAACATCATAAGAAACAAAGAAAATCTTTGTAATCAAAAATGTTTAGGGAAAACATTTTGCGGAACACATGCTTCCTCTCTGCCTTCTTCTGAAATCTTATCAAAATAAAAGCAAAAGAATTTTAAAATCTACGAACTAGACAAGATGAGCCTGGAGCACCTTGTGGTGTCAATAAGAAAGCGTGAAAAAAGAAAAAAAAAACCCAACCTCAGAGGCAAGTCAAAAGGACACAAGAAAAAAAGACAGCCTGAAAGAGTCTGCAGTGACCAACCCTGGAACAGTCTAAGCAAAAAAGAAATAAACATAGTATTGGATATAGCCCAAAGAATAAAATAAATACGCGTAAGTCCATACTGATATAAATACATGATTGAATAAACAAATGCGTGTGGGAGGAGGGATAACATTGCCTTACAGAAGATTTCCAATTAAGCAGCAAGGAATGAGAGAAACAGAAAATCGCTTCCGGAAGCCACAGGAATCATCACTGCAGGCAATGTCCACCAATGAATGCTAAACGTAGTGGGCAGAAGTTTAAGGAGAAATAGATTTGCATAGCCTCCAAGTATCCCCCAAATATGTATTAATTACAAAGAAGAAACCGTTGCCCTCCACTGGAACTTGACAGAGGAAAACATGGCAGACACCACGTTAGCCAGCAATCGTACGAACATCACCGATCACATTGGACATCACGTACCTCCTGAAACGAGGCACTGAAAGGGTTCATCTCCTCTGGTGTCCTTACCCCAAATCCAAAGAGATTACTTTTAGTTTAGCATTTAGTTCAGGATGGCACCAGCATTAATTTCTTAGCTTGGATAGTCATACCACTGTTACATAAGATGTCACCATTAGGAAACTCACTGTACTATTTTTGCAACTCTTCTGTAAGTCTAAAGTTGTTTCAAAATAGAAAGTTAAAAATGAAGCTTACCACGGGCAGCAGCATGAGACAGGGTTCTGGATCACATCTTCCACTGCGCGAGGATGCTGACGCCACCCCCACCCCCCGCCTCCCAGCACCACCACTGGACTACTCACTGGCGTGAACCAACAAATTCCCTTTTCATCCACAGTGCGGGACATCTATGGACTCACAAGGTCAAGAAGCAGAAGAGCAGAAGACAGACATGAACTGAAATTTAGAAGAGGACATGAGGGAGAAGGAGCCAGCACATGGAATGCCAGCTGACTGCTGAAGAAGATGCCCAGGATTCGTGCCCAGGACCCCAAAAAGAAGACTCTAGAAGGTAGGGGCAGAGAGTAGGGTTGAAATAAAAGCATGGCTGAAATTCTGTATCAGGTACAGTTATATCCTTAGCCCTCCATCTCCCACCTCCATGCCAGTCCCACCCAGACAGCTGACTGTGTCTCCCTTAAGAGGCTCCAGTGCCAGAGCCCCAGGCACAGAGGAGGGCCAGGGGTCAATGGAAGTGTAGCTCCTGCCCTGAACTCCACCACAAGCTTCCACAACCCAGCAGAAAAACTGAACGGCCCTGGAGGCAAGATCTCCAGATACTGATGTGTGAGCTTCACCTGATGTATCAGTCAGCTCAGGCTGCATAACAAAGTACAATGGAATGGGTGGCTCAAATGACAGAAATTTATTTTCTTGGAGTTCTGGAGGCTGGAAGTCTGTAATCAAGATATTGGCAGGGTTGGTTTCTTCTAAAGACTCTTTCCTCAGCTTGTAGATGGTCACCTTCTCCCCTGTGTCTTGATATGGACGTCCCTCTGTGTGTCTCTGTGTCCTAATCGCCTCTTCTTATTCGGACACCAGTCAGATTGGATAAGGACACACCCTAGTGGGCTCCTTTAACCTTAATTCCCTCTTTAAAGGCCCTATCTCCAAATACAGTCACATTCTGATGTACTGGGGGTTACACTCCAACAGAAGAATCTGGAGGGAGACACAGTTCAGCCAGTAACATCCAGTGAAACAGCCGGCCTCCTCCTTGAGTGCCCGCCAGGGGGACCACTGGTTGTTCGAACCCCATTATGCACAAAAAAAGCTCCCAAATGCCTCGGCACCTTCCTCCTAAATATAAAAGAACAAAAGCATCACCAGGCCTTGAGGAAAATGAACAAAATGAGGGCAGATGCCAAAACCAACAAAGAGATAACATACACTTAAAATGTGGGGTATGCGGACCCGGTGCAGAGCACAGGGAAACGCCCCCACAGTCCTCATAGAGCCGAGTGAAAGGTACTACACTCACGAAACAGAAACAGAGTGTTCAGAAGAGGACACCTAGAGAATGAGGAAATGCTCTAGAAATTAAACATGACAGAATTTTAAAATGTTAAGAGTCGGGAGACCAAATCTCCCAGGAAATTGGACACAAAGACAAAAAGTCAAGAAATACGAGAGAAGTAAGAAACATCCCGGGTGCAATTAAGGAAGCTGAGACTGTAATGTAGAAGCAGTCCACAGAATAAAGAAAACAAAGGCAGTAAGTATTTCATTAAAGTATAGATACTTGAACCAAAGATCCCGAGGGAGCAAATTAAAAAAAAAAAAGAGAGAGAGTGGCTGGTGGAAACAGGGCAGCAAGCACAGGAGGAGGCAGAGGGGATCCCCAGGAGGAGGGGTGCACACCAGGCACCCCAGGGAGCCCAGAGGACCGTCTCCAAGGAAAGAACAGAAAATGGAACCACGTGGAAAAGAGCATCCAAACAGGTTTACAATTTTGTTGGAGCGCCTGGGATGGTAACCCCCAAAACACAAACAAAAACATCCAAGCAAGGAAAAGAAAAAAAAAGTGAGAAAATTATTAATGCCAGAACTTGTCCAAGATTACAATTGTAATCATAGGTCCCTGGGTGACTAGGGGACAATACATATAGAGTCCTAAGAAGGTAAATGCTAAACTCTGATTCAACCAACAGCTGTAATATCCAGGTACCAGGAGGGAGGGGGCAGAGAGACAGGTGACAGTGCCCCGGGGCCACCAGCTGTGCAGCAGGTGCTCTGCGGGCAAAGGGGAGCAAGGACATCACTCAGCCACTGTGGCAGCCCTTCTCCTCCCTCCAGACCCAGTCCTGAAGAAAATTTCAACCCACACAAAAGACCCAGAGAGACGGTCCAGCCTGTATTGGCTGCCCACTAAACAGCAGTTGATACGACTCACATTCTTACACAAGTGATCATTATCCCTGAAGGACAAGTAGCAGTCTATCATGCAGAATGTGTGTGTGTGGTGACACCATGCCTGCACCACGGCAGACACTTCGCTGAAGAATAGCTGCTGTTAATTTTATTACTAATAGTCCTTTAAACAGTCTCTAGCCCTAATATACTCAGAGCAAATATTTATGCCTCACTTTTTCAGTTACCTTTTCCAGCATAAGAAACCACCCCTAACCTACCGTGTTAAAACCACCATCATTTTGTTCTTTCTCATGATGCTATCTATGGGTTGGCTGGGCTGAGCTGATCAGTTCTGCTGCTGGGTCTATGGCTACAGTCAGATGGGGGATGGAGCATCCTAGACAGTTTGACTCACAGTCTGGGGTCCTGGCCAGGAGGGACAAAAGGCTGGATGCTGGCACAGCTGGCCTTTCTCCCCATCTCTGTTTCCATTTAGTGGCAGGGTCTCTCCCTTAGGCAGAGGCCCCAGGTATGCAAGGGCACATAGGTCTTCTCAAGGCTCAGAATCAGCATGGCCCCACTTCTGTCACGCAATCCTGTCTAGAACGAGTCAGGGCCAGTGTGGATTCAGAGTGGGTGGGTGCCAGACACGGCGGCATACTGGGAGGCATGGTGCATCGGGGTCCCCTTTGGAGAGAAACACACTAGTCCTTGCAGGAGAAAGGGAGGCAGCAGAGATGACATATCTGATGTCATTCGCAGGGTGCCCTCCACGTTCTCAGCCCTCCACAAACAGCAGCCAAACAAAAGAGGGACGTGTTCCAGCTGGAAAATAATGCCAGTGCAGGCACAGGAGTGTGAAACATCGTGGAGGGATTAGTGAAGCCAAAATGCTGGCAGCTGAGGACAGAATCAAGAAAGAGCCAGACTCAGGGTCCTGTACTCCCCCTGTGACCCACCTTCCCCTCGGACTTTCTCCGTAAGTCGGGAGTAATGAGGTCGTCTGTCAGGAGGGGTGATGATGGTGGTATTAAATCACAGTGACGTCGAAAAATTACAGTCAAGATGGTAAAACACTTAAAGTATGCAAAAGCACACAGAAAACATTTGAAAGGGACTGAAAAATGGAGTTGCAGAAAGAAATCAACAAGTTCAAAAACATCAAAAAATTTTAATGTTGTCAAAGCTAAAAGCCAAGCAAAACACTGGAAGCAAATATTTGCCATCAAAATAAACAGAACAAATGATTAACATCCAGGATGTAAACTTAGTGCCTGCAGACAACCAGGCGGGAAAATGGACAAGAGAGGAGAACAGGAAATTCAGTATTTGGCGCAGTTTTGTTGGGATGACTTGGTGGTGTGTGTTACAATTCAAAAGGTACAGGACTTTTTACTGAGCATTCCTATTTCAAGGTGTCTCTGCGGAGAAACACCCACAGGAAAACAATGGAGAAGCTTACCCTCCATCAACAGGAGCCTGGTTAAATAAACTGTCCTGAATCTACATCAGGCCATGTGGCATCTAAAAGAACGAAGTCACAGCTATTTTACCAACAGAGACAGATCTTCAAGACATGCTGGCAGACAAAGTGAGGTGGGAAGCCCCATAAAAAAACTGGCAGGGCCCCCAAGCAGGGCCACTACTCTTGTGCCGGCACCAACCGGTTCCCTGACCCAGAGGCTCTATCTCACTTTTTGCCTCTGAAAATAGCTTACTTCCCCCTAAAATTCTATTGGTTCCCTGAGCTCACTTCTGATTGGTTATTTCCTTCACTCCAGAATGATTATTACTCTCACTTCTGATTGGTCCACTTCCCTAACTTCTGATTGGTCCATTTGTAGTACTTTATTTGCATGGAGCTCACTCCTGATTGGTTATTTCTCTCACTCCTGATTGGTCTATTTCTACAAAGGTAGTTCCTGGTTGGTCAAATTCTGTTATACTTTATTTGCATATGATGTTGCAAAGTGTAAAACTGGCAGCCTATAAAGGCCTGTGTAAACCTACAGACCGGGTCCAGAGCTTGGAGTGTTAACTCCTCTGGGCCCGCTGGCATAATAAACCTGAGTTCTCCAACACTCCGGATCCAGGTTGCTGTCGCAACTGAGCTGTAACACATTTTTCTGCAACAAAAGTGAATTTCAGAAAAACAGTGTACAGAGCCATTCATCATTTTTTAAACCATTAAAAAAAAAACCAGCATTTACTTTTATTTCTATGTGTGCCAATATTTGTGAATAACTGCATAGAAACAGTTTTGGAAAACCACGTGCTAAACTGTCAACAGTGCTAATTAGCACGGAATGGGGAGAAGTTTGCAGAAAGAGCTTTTGTTTTTCTGTTTCCCTATTACTGAATTTTTCAATAACAATGTACATATGACTGCAGTACTTTTATGAAAATTTTAAAAAAGGAAGGCATGAAGAAAAGACGGAAGAACTAAAAGGTGGAAAAACTAGAATGATGTAAGGTATTTCAAATATAACAATCACAGCCCAAGAGAGAAACAACCTAAATTGGTCTGACAAACAAGAAGGAAATTCTCCATCGGAGGTAAATCAAGCCCAACAACATGCTGATTACAGAAGGCTCACAGAAACTAAACACACCTAAGATGAAAATACAAAATTAGGTTAATCAAATGCAAGTGCAGCATTACACCCACAAATGAAAATGTAAGCCAAAAATATTAAGTAAAAACAAAAGCAAAAAATAAAAATACACATGAGGAAAGTATGTAACAATAAAGGACAAAATAAATGAATAAAATATTAAGGTTGCACCCCCATACGATATAGTAGTAATTTATACAAAATGTAAAAAGGTCACAAATCCCAGAAAAATACTTTCATAGAAACAGTGTGAAATCATAATCCCCAATACGATAATGTGGTAATCAAGTGAAAAATTAAAACAATTACTTTAAATAAGGCAATTGAGGAAGTAGAACTAACTATAAGTTTGCAACAGGAGAAACAGAACATATATTTTTCCTCAAATGCGCCCGCTGATGGGATGCAGTAAGAACATACAGTACCACACGTAAGCCCTTCTCCACCCAGAAAAAGATGGATCAGAATGTATTTGAGTCTCCAGATCAGTGGTGCTCAAAGTGTGATCCAGGATCTCTGAGAGTCCCCAGGACCACTTTCCCAGAGTCCACAAGATCTAAACTGTTTTCCTAACAATATGAAGACGCTGTTTGTCCTTTTTACTCTCATCCTTTCCCAAGGATATGGTGGCGTTTTCCAGAAGTTACAAGACACATGATGGCTTCGCCTGCAGCCAGTGCAGGGTGAGCTTGTATCTACTTGTGTTTAAAATTTTCTCCATTTTAATTTCTAATATACTAACTATCAATAGATATAACCCACATAAATAAAAGCATTTGGGGGGGGGGGTCCTTGATAATATGTAAGATTGTAAAGGGGTTGTCAGGGCAAGAAGGTTGAGAAGCCCTGCCCTTGATCCAACTACCCATTTATCAGAAGCTCAGTGTCTGACACATTGTAACTGACTATACTTCAATTTAAAAAAAAAAAAAAATTATAAAAAAGAACTAAGGCATTTAAGGGAGCCAATTAAATGACAACTTGAGGAAGCATCAGCCATGCCCAGGAATCTAACATCTGACAATTACAAGTGAAATGACATGATACCTGGAACCTACTTTAAAACACTGCAGGACAAATCAGGGGATCTATGGGGTAGGAATAAAGCAAGAACGAAGCCGGGTGGTATATGGGGGAGCATGATACAATCCTTTCTACTTTTGTGTCAGAATTTTAAATTTTATTATCATAATACAACTAAGTTAGAAATACATATAATCACATCTTAATCATTTAGAATAATAGTTACATCAGGGGAAAATATAAAACACAGTAATAGACCATTTTGAAAAATAATGATAATGAAAACTCTCTCCAAAAATTATTAAAGATGGCAATACAGTCTCTTCCATTAAAAATACTAATAAAACAGAAAACAAATAAAACAGAAAAATATTTTTAAAACAATAAAAATAAAAATAAAATTAAAAATAAAAATAAAAACCCCAGGACTGATGAAAATGTATTATGTGGCATTAGTGCAAAGCCCTGGGAGTTGGCCAGTGGGATGGGCAAGGAACCCCACTTTGATAACCAAAATGCAACACCGACCAGACTCAAAAATAGCATTCAGGGAGAGAGTTGGCATCTTTTCTTGAAAAGCGGAAAGGTGGCATTACAAAACTCAATCACGATTAACCTGGGGTTTAGAAGACGACTATGATAAAATGAGAACACAATTAAGAACATTCCAGAAAGGCAGTCAAAGGCAGAATTGTTTCTGCAAAACAGCACATAAGTGAAGCAATATTCTGGAGAGAGGGGGAAAGCTAAGCCAATGCAGGGGAGAACTCAAGTATACAACAATGGAAGCCTAACCTTCAGATGGCATGGGCGCTGCTAAACCAAGAAACAGAAGGAAATAAGAGCCCTGGAATGAACCCGTTTTCTTTGACTGCTTAAAATCTTAGTTTGGAGATGAAAGGGGCTCATCCATTCAGAGTCCACAAGCAAGGAGGAAGACACCAAGCTCTCTCCTAGGAAATACCTTCAAAATGCATCGAAAAAGCAAAGAGTGGGTCACGGGCAAAGCAACACACAAATAAGCCTTTTCTCAGACTTCTTGCCTTCGACCTTAGCGATAGGCATAAACCCTCAGAAGCAAAAGCCGAGACTTCAGGTGTTCTTTCCCCTGCAAAGCTGTCGCTTCGGAGCACCTGAGACAGAAGGCCCTAAAAGTGTCCAACACCTGAGGGCATTATTTATTGCTCACACCCCTGACTGACAAATTTCACTTCTGAAATTACTTCAAAGCAGCACCTGAGTTTAAATGCCAGCTCGGAAAGATAAATAAAGGGCACTCACGGGAAAGGCTGCCGTGCCGTGAGGAATAAGAATCAATACCACCACAGATCAATGAGTACCGTGCGCAGCGTGGCACCCAAGACAAAGAGACTGAGCAGGAAAGAAAAACGGTGCCTGAGCTTCGTCAAGTTTCCATGCACGGAGGAAAGGCTGGGGACGGGGTGGGGATGGGGGACCACAGACCACTCTTACTCCGCGGAGAGGATCCAAAATTGCTGACATTAGGCAAAGGGAAATCAGCCAGACACACGAAGAAAAAGCACTGCACGAGCTCATTTCTATGTGGAATCTAAAAGAGTCAAAAACACAGAAGAAGAGAGTAGAATGGTGGTTACCAGGGCAGGGGGGTGGGGGAAATGGGGAGATGTTGGTCAAAGGGCACAAACTTCCAGCTGTAAGATGAGTAAGTTCTGGGGATCTGATGTACAACATGGCAACTACAGGTAATAACACTGTACTAGATGCTGGAAATGTGCTGAGAGTAGATTTCAGAAGCTCTCCTCACCCACAGGTGAAAAATGGTAATTCTATCATATGATCCAGCAATCCGACTCCTGGGCAAGTATCTGGAGGGAACTCTAATTCCAAAAGACACATGTACTCCAATATTCATATCAGTACTATTTACAATAGCCAGGACATGGAAACAGCCTAAATGTCCATCAACACATGACTGATAAAGAAGATATGATACTGATATACAATGGAATACTACTCAGCCATAAAAAAGAATAAAATAACACCATTTGCAGCAACATGGATGGACCTGGAGATTATTATACTCAGGGAAGTAAGTTAGACAGAGAAAGACAAATACCATATCACTTATGCAGTGGAAGCTAAAACAGATACAAATTAACTTATTTACAAAACAGAAAAAGACTCACAGACATAGAAAACAAACTTATGGTTACCAAAGGGGAAAGCAGGGAAGGGAAATATTAGGAACTTGGTATTAACAGATACACACTACTGTATATAAAATAGATAAACAACAAGGTCCTATTGTATAGCACAGGGAACCATATTCAATAGCTTGTAATGACCTATAATGAAAAAGCATATGAAAAAGAATATATATAACTGAATCACTATGCAGTATACCAGAAACTAACACAACATTGTATATCAACTACACTTTAATTTTAAAAATGGCAGCTCTAGAAGGAGGTGATAGGTTAAATTAGCTTGACTGTAGTAATCATTTCACTATGTGTGTGTAAATCAAATCATCATGTTGTACACCTTACATATACATAATTTTATTTAAAAAAAATTTAAACCAAAGTTGCTAGTTTAAGTGGTTAAAAATTTAAACATATGTACATAGAAAGGAGTGTTTGCTCACCCACCGGATTCTGCAGTATCATAGGAGAAAGAGGTTGGTTCTCAGAAGAATAAAATTAATAGAGGAATTTAAAAAAAGAAAGTAATCAGGCCATTGAGGAATGGCCAGGATTCTGCAGTCATATTTGAAAAGAGATGTCCAAAGAACTACAAAAATGAAAATAAAAATTAGGATGACAGAAGATGATCCAAATGTAACCCCAAATATAAAAGAACTTAATTATTATCCCATGGGTGGAGAAAGGGAGTTCCTGACTGGATTAGAAGGCAAAAATCCGCTACACATGCAGAAAAAGTGACTATAAAAGGATGTATACAGACTTTTTTGAAAGCGAAAGTGGCTGGTTACTAAGGGTATGAGTGAAAGTTAACTTAACAAATTATATATGGTCATGATAAAATATGTTAAAGATCTCGAGAACTTAAAACCAAAGAATGTTGAACATTTCTCAAATCATAAATGTCAATAAAAATACAGAAATAATACGGTTACCAGGAAGGGAAGGAGGTGGGAAGGGATAAAGTGGGAGTTCGAGATTTGCAGATACTGACTGATATATATATACACTAGATAAACAACAAGTTCATGCTGTACAGCACAGGGAACTATATGCAGTAGCTCGTAGTAACCTATGGTGAAAAAGAATAGAAAAATGAATATATATTTATATATAGTCATGTATGACTGAAGCATTATGCTGTGCACCAGAAATCAACGCAGCATTGTAAAATGACTATACACGTCAATTAAAATTTTTTAAATTAATGAATTAATTTTACAAAAAAAGGATTGCCGACATAGAGAATACAACAGACTCTCCTGTTGCAGTGACAGACCATAAAATCAAGAGGTCAGAATTTAGTCATCCATTTCAAAGTTTAAAACACCAAGCCGATGAGAACTATAAAATTTAAACAAATCATTCATCGGGGAGAAAACAAGTAATTATAAAAAGGTAAAAAAAAAAAAAAAAAAAAACTAGACACGTATAGACACATACCCACAAAACCCTTCCAAAAACTGAAAGATCTACAATGAACTTTAATAAATGTAAACACTATTTTCACTTTTTTTTACAGGTGAGGAAACGGAGGCACAGCAGGAACAAGTAACTTGGAGGCCGCTGAACTTCCGCGTGGTGGAACCAGATGACACCCAATCTCTCCTCTCTCCATGAAGAGTGACAAAGAGCCCACAAGCTGAACTTTCCTAAGGCTTTAAAAGTATGTCGCCTCTAGGGAATTCCCTTATTAGCTGAATTATGATGACGTCCTGTTACAATTACAAAGTAGTTTAATTACCCATTGTCTTCCCCCCAAGTCTGTAAATGCTTCAAAAATAGGAACATTACAGTTAAAAACTAGACACAGGCAATCTCAGTACAGAATGTCATCCCACCACTCCATGCGTACTGTGTAACCTCGGGCAAGTGACTTAACCTCATTCAGTCAGTAAGCCTCAGTCTCTCCACCTGTGAATAAATAAATACACAATTTGGAGTTTTCCCAAGAATTATGTGAGCTGATACATGAAAAGCGTGAAGCACACTGACTAGAACTGACAATGTGTTAAGTAAATCACAGCTATTCAGACACCCCTAAATCATGACCTAAGGTAGGGGTCATAAGTCAGTTGACCCAAAATCCAGTCCACTGTCTGTTTTTGGACAGCTCATAAGCTAAGAATAGTTTTGTATTTTTAAGGACTGAAAAAAAAATCCAAAGAATAATATTTTGTGATACATGGAAATCAGATGATACTCAAATTTCACCATCTTGAAAGTAAAGTTTTACTGGCACACAGCCCCGCTCTCTGTTTTATGGGATGCCCACGGCCGCTATCGCAGTGCAGTGGCAGACTTGTACAGCTGTGACAGAGACCGCATGGCCTGCAGAGCTGAAAATATTTACTCTCCGGCTCTTTTCAGAAAAAGTTTGCCAGCCCCTGACCTAATCAATTATTGATCAAAGGTAGCAAGTCCAGTAATTATAAATCAATGATTTGTTTCCTGTGGGTCTGATGTTATAAATGGAAGCCCATGTCATACCATAAAAATACTGAAATTGCTTACGTAAGAAAAGAGATACATTATATGACTTTTTAAGCATTTATTACATTAAAACAAACAGTGCAAACACTACAACATACATGTTTCTTTGGGGGGATTTGTCTGCCTGGGTCAGCCTTTAGGTTACAGTGATTACTGAGCGGAGGCACCTTCTATCCCTGACCAGTCTTCCCTGGGAGCAGGCACCTGCTGTTGTTCTGGGGACCATCACATTGAAGTAAAAAATTATGACCGTGTGTCCATCTCATAACCTGAATGTACACCAATGGCTCTAAACGTGTGTCTATGACAAATGCCCAGTGGCCAGAAACCTTCTCCAATGAACCTGTGCTCCTCCATTTCAAAAAGATGACAATGGCTTAGCTCCAAAGGCCCATCACGCCTTGAAGATCAGGTTCACTTTCAAGCATATGACCCATACTGCCCCAAAGACCGGTGAATGGTTCCCAGTTCACCCCTCACTACCCACTCCCTAAACCCCAGGCCCTGGTGACCGTGACTCACAGCAGCATGTTGACTTGCCCTGGGAAGCCCTTGCCCAGACTGTCCACCTGGCAGGACGTGAAGCCTGCTCTAGCCCCATCGCCCACCCAAACCAGCTCCCACCAACCCTACTACCCACGTTGACTGATCAACTCCTTTTTGTCCCTAGTATCTTCCACATCACTACGGAAGATGGAGGTCAGTGAAGTTATTCTATGTAACAGAGGACAGGAAGGGGAGGGCGGGCGAGAGGAAACAAGAACGTGGTGGCATAATAAAACATGCTGTCAAAAATAAACATGCTGTCAAAGAGATGGGACCACAAAGGGACATGGTTGAACTTCTAAGCAAAATAATGAAAAAGCCATCAAAACTGCACTAAAATCTAAACATAGGTTGCTTACTAAAGATACAAACCAACTGATCCAAGGCCAAATTCAGAGAAGGGCTCTCTTTTATGGGAGGAGAGAAAGGCATCAAAAGTTAGGCTGGTAGATTCCAGGGAAACTGAACTGACTGATTCGTCTTAAGAAGGAAAAGGGGGACCTCACACAGAGAGAGCAAAGCAGAGAGAGAAAGTGGGAGAACACAGAGATGGTCTGCATCCTTCAGCCAGAGAAACGAGGGCCTCTGCCAAGCAGAGGTCTTCATCAAAGCTGCACTGGAGACCCACCACCTGGCTTGCCCTGACAACAGAACCTCTTCCTTCATCATCGTGAGAAAAATTCTGAAAATACAATAGTACTAGTTAGAATCAGGGCAACATGTGGTTCAGGAGGGAATCCCAGGGAGGAATCTGGGGAATGAGTTTGTACCTCAAAGAGTAATAACATAAAGGGGAAGAATCTGACTTAGTTACAAAAAGATTAACTTGGGCCTCCAGGCCCAGGAGAGCTCCTGGTGCCACTGCTTCTCCGGCTGCCAAGGCCGGCCAGGTGAGGGCAGACAGTAAGCAGGCCACCGGGTCTCTGCATCACCGCTGTGGTCGGGAAGGGGTCATGGACTAGGGCAATCTAGGTCTGGTTAGGGGCCCTGCCACGTGCTGCCAGGCGGCATTCACTTCCCAACTGTGGTCCTCCTCGTTCTTCTTCAGTCTTCCACTTCCCCTCTGCTGAGTGGGCGGGGACACTTGTTGCCGCTTTGAGGCATCTCTCGATGGATACTCAAGAAAGCTCGTTGAAAGGATAAGATGGACAAGGGACACACTCATGCAAGAAGTACCATATAAATAAACAAATGGAGAAATGTTCAACCTCAAAGAAATACACACTGAAATTACATGGTCACTTTGTACTCATGAAATGTACATATTGCTAACGAGGTGACTATGGCTGCATATATGTTTGTGTATATATATATATGTGTATATACTTGAATATATACTTTATGAGAAAGCAAAGCTGTGGTAAAATTCCCCAAGCACTTGTTTACACTATACACTTTTTACAAATTCTCAAGCTGGGAAAGCAACTTGGCAATTTGTGTAAACACCCTTACATCTATATGTTTTCGCCTAGTGACCTCATTGCGGTGACATATTCTAAAAAATCCTCCTCAACAAGAAAAAGCCATATGGACCACAAAGTTTATTACTGCATTATCTATAACAGCAAAATATTAGAAACAGCTTAAATTATCTAGCAAAAGAACTGGTTAAGTAAATTGTTAAATGCTGGCTCAATGGAATAGAGTTTACTGGCTCATGTTAAACAATACTTATTAAAACATAATAATAGGGAGCAATAAATGCGATATAAAGTTAAACGAATAAATGTAAAATATGAAACTGAAGTTTAGCTAAAATTAAAACTTCATATACCTTTAAACAGAATTATGTGTGCACTTCAAGAAAATATTACAGGAGGACCATGGGTAAGTTTTTCACTTTATTTCCTTTACTATTGTTTTAATGTTGTCTATGTGATGATTTTTTTTATTAGTGAGATATAACTGACATATAACATTGTATTCATTTTAGGTGTGCAGCATAATGATTATACTTATAAATATGTGTGTGTACATACAGATTACCACAGTCAGTTAAGTGTGATGTATTTTTTTAAATATAATTAGAACTTTTCTAATTATATTTCACTGGAACTAGAAAAAGGAGAGCTGCTCTTTCTATTTCTTTTTGCTCCATAAAACTTTTCATTACTTATTTCTGCTGTTGTATATAAAATGCAGTTTTAAAAAAAGAAAAATATTAGTATGGGGGGAAAGGGTGAGTAAAAAGAGGTGCATAAAAAAGGATTTTCTCCAATAAATATTAGGATATGTTCAAAACAAACATACCATAAACAGTAATAATGGCTTAAAGCCAAGTCACAGATCACTGACGCAGAAGAGGGACCCCAGAAGTAGGTCCAAATTTTTAAAGAGTTAAATAAATGGAAAAGTGTAACAAAAGGTAAGATCATACATTATAATAGAAACCAAACAATAAAATGTAGAAAAATAAGCTTTGATCCATACTCAATCTAAACTTAATGGGAAAAGTACTAAACATAACAAATCAAGCCACAGGAAAAACTAGAATAAAATAAAATAACATTCTTCTCCCCGGCAAAAGGTTTTTTAAGTTATTGTTACAGAAGAGATTTCAAAAGGAAAGATAAATATTCATTTACTCAATAAGTATCTGAGTTCTCATCAGGCAGTGTTGCTGTTACATCTAATTTTGTAAATATTATCAACTTTTATGAAAACAAAAAAACCTTAAATGAAAGGAAAACAATAGCGTTGGAAAACCCAGACATAAATATTAATATAGACGCATACACAGAAAACAGTGTACATATAAATACCTCATACAAAGCAAAAACGTGCCACCAGTCTCCAGTGCCAACGTGAACACGTGGGGGAAGAAAACTCCTTTAGCAAAACAAAAACTGAAAGTGAGTTTAATGGTGTTAGTAATTACAGGAACGCAAATCAAAACGGTGGGCAAGCTCTTTAAAATTTATTAAATTGGAAAAACAAAGAAAAATTACAAAGCCCAGTTTTGGCAGGGAGGGAAGCACATTGGCTCAAATCTGTGGGAAGAAAGTCTGACTTGTTGGATCAAGACTAATTAAAAATATACCAAGAACAACAGCCGAATCATATAAATGTATGTAAATAATTCAAAGGAAGAAAAAGGAGTTTGCTTGTGTTTTTTTTTTTCTTCTTCTTCTTTCTATATATAGATGCTAGGAATAGAAGCATTTGGTTATTTTTAAAAGATAGAAATGACCTACAATCCAGCCATAGAAAATGAAAAAGCAATAAAGGTATATTAAACCATGGACTATTACAGAGTCATTACAGCCATGTAGGAGCAAGAAAGAACATTTACCAAATAATGTGAAGCCAAAAAAATTGAATCTGCATAATGACTACAACCATGTAAAAAGCTCGACGTGTTTAAATAAAGATGGAATGAGGACAAGGAGAGATGAAAATAATTCGGACATTTTAATAAAAGTTTATAATGCATTTTTTAAAACACTTTTGCAGGCTAAAGGTACACACAGAGCAAACATACCACTTTAAATCCTTCAGAATAGGCTCTGAGAAACCACTAAAGCGTTTCCTACCCACAGACATGCGCGATTAAGGCCAAAATGGTACCTGGTCCAAGGGTCCCAAGGAAGGTGTTCTGGAATTATTTACAGGGGTGCTCACTCGTGTCTATGAGCGCACAGTGTAGGCCGACAAAGCTGGGGTGTTCCATCACTGCAAAAGCACCTTGCACAAACAGCGTGCACAGAGCCACTGACCAGGCTTACTGACTCAGACTTGGGTCTTTCCAGACAACCTGATGACACAGCAGAGGGTTCTAAAAAGTAGCATCCTGATTCAGAGAAAACTTTTCTGTCATTATCACCAAGAGGCTACAAAAAAGCCTCTTTAAAAGGAACTGCTTTTCAACACAAAGTATTAGGTTAAAAACATTTGTGCCTTTACTTCAAGAAATCTGCAGTATTACTCCAATGGATTCAACTACTATCTTAACTCAGAAGAAAGAAATGCATGTTTTGCTTTAAGGAAGACAAGAAAGAGGAGTTTCTGTGACAGTGACGTAAACCTCTTGAGAGCAGGCACACGGTTTCATTTTTCTTTATAACTCTACAGCCTGCCAGCACATTTATGTCGGGTGGATGGCTGGATAGTTGGCTGGGTGGATGGCTGGCTGAGTGGATGGCTGGATGGGTGGATAGCTGATGGATAGGCAGATGGATAGGAAGAGAGATAAGTAGTAGGTAGGTGGATGGATGAATGGTTATATGGTTAAATGCCTGGACAGCTGGATGGCTGAAGGGATGGATAGGTGGGTAGGTAGATGAATGGACAAATGGATGGATGGATGGATGGATGGAAGGATGGATGCGTGGATGGGTGGATAGATGAATATAAATCCTAATCTACAAGGATCTGCTCAAACTATTTAAATACACCAGTGAGTTACAAAAGTCGCAATGATAGGAACAGTGGTGTTCTGAACACAAGACAAACAGGAAAGCAAACAAAAGACTTGAAAAGTCATCCCCTGACTAATACCAATGAAAGAAGATTTGTATGACATTTCCCAAGAGAAGGAGGCATGCCACGCCACACCACACAGGGTCACCTAGGGACATACCAGGTGTCAGAAAGAGAAGTGGGAAGAAAGACTAGGCCACAGCCTTTATTGAGGGGAGGTAAGGCGGAGTAGGTAAACAGTTTCAAATTGGCTTGTTTGAATAATTCAGCACACCTGGGGCATACTTGTCTGGTATCTGGTCCTAGGCGATTTAGGGCAGGAGGAATCTCGGCTTGGTAGGTGAGAGTGAGATAGAGGTGAATCTATGGGCTCTGGATGGCAGGGGAGGTAATAAACAATGTGGCTGTTGGTTTGGCCCCACGATGAATGGATGCCACAGAGACAAACACAGAATCTAAGAAAACACTGTTAGAATACCAACCCCCCCTCTAGATCTGGTCCATCCTGCCAGCCAACCGTCCCCTCTCCCCACAGCTTCCTAAGATGGTGCCTGGCACAAAAGCAAGCATCAAGAAACACTGACTTATTGATATCACTATTTTGTAGCTACTCAAGAAATAAATGTTAAAATCACAGACTCCAGAGTTAGACAACGTAGGTTCAAATTCCAGCCCTGTCGTCTTAAGGTTTCAGGAAGCATTCATCTGTAAAATGGGGTTAATCACAGCACCCACCCCGCAGAGTGATGAGGCTATAATAAGGTAATGTATGTAAAATTCTGAGCAGGTGTCAGACACGGAAAATGTGCTCAATTTGTATTAATCACTCTTGCCTCTTCGATTACCATCTCAAGGCCAGGTCAGAGCTGGACAATCACATTTCTGTACCCGCTCATGTCCCAGGGTCCTAAAGATGTGTGCAACAGTCAGAAGCTGTGGCCCGAGGCCATTACAGTGTCTCCAGACACAGGGTCAGACAGCTCTTACCCATCTCTTGATCCATTTAATTCCTTTTATTCCAATAGGACCATATGAATCTGAGACAGGGCTGGATGCTGACGGCTGCTGATGCCGAAGGATGATTAAGACCTCACTCTTTAATTCAAGGCAGCAACTAAAGTGGAGGAAACTGAAGTTGCTTTAGATAATGAGTAAAGTTTAGAGCTGGGAGGGAGAAAGAGCATGTCCAAAAATCCATTTTACAGATGAGAAAACAGAGGTACAAAGGGATTAAATGAACTTGCCAGGGACACACAGTTAATCAGAACTCTTCTTCAGTGCCCAGGACGTCACCCCCTCCACCCCATGTCCCCACTGGTGAGCACCAATGCCAGAGTCAGGCTCTGTTTCATCTCCACCTGGATGAATCTCTGTGTAAAGTTCTCTTCCCAAAAACCTACCTGTCCCTTGACCCTCCACCATTTCCAATATTGTACCTTCCTAGGATTAGCATTATTTGACCTTGAAGATCAAAAAAAGAATTTTTTTTAAGATTCCATAGCTCCTTTTCCAAAAGGGAAAAAAATTAGTCACTGTGAAAAAATTCTCTGAATGTTATCTTGTAACAAACCAAGAAATCTGCAGTTTCAAATCCCTACTCCACCAGGACCACAGTCCAAGCTAAGTGGCCTTGAGCAAGTTACTACACCCGTGACTCTCAGATACTTCATAAAATGAGCGTCATATCTGATAACTTCACAGGGTTATTTTTATTAGCGAGTAAGAGAGCAGATACAATAATGCTTTATATCTCTAAAACACTGCACTGATACAAGAACCCAATATGCTTTACGTCAATACACACCAAAAGAAAGCAAAACACGATTCCTTTTTTAACTGCACGTGGCCCAACTCATTATTTTACTATTCACTTGCTATTTCTGTCGTTAACGTCCCAGCTTTCATTCTTTCCTTTTATAAAAGAAGCAAAAAGGAAATCAATGAAATAAGAATACTGCTATTTTCCAACACAAATTACATTCCACATCCAAACACAACAGAATAACCAGCAGCGTATGAGTCTCTTTTCTCATTCTTCCTCCTCACCCTCAGGGAAAATCAACCATATGGTAGGAAGGAACTGACTGTGTGTTTCAATAAATGGGAGCCAGCCTGGTCTGAAAGCTCTGAAAGAGGAAAGACTATGGCATCTGTGAAACCGGCGACAATGTCACTGTTTCTTTCTTTCCCCTAGCTCTGCTCCACCAGCTCCGTCAAGGAAGTGGGATCTTTATACCAAAGGAAGCAAAGGCATATCAGTGTAAAATCTGATTCATGTGGACAATTAAAGTAGGCGATTAAAGACCAAAATATAAACTGTAAAACACTCTGGGGACACACATGCCACTCAGCCAGGTACCATGTCGGGGGAGAGGCATGTGACGAAGAGGTATGTCTTAAAATAAAGACAACGCCCAGGACTGAAGCCCATCAGTCAAGAAGGATTCAGAGCGGGATGAGATACCACTCCACACCCACTATAACAGCGAAAATGAGAAAGACTGACAACACCAAATGTTGACAAGCGTAAGGAGCAACTGGAACACTTGGAGGTAACTGAACAAGATGTAACTTGGTACTACGATTTTGCAGAACTGTCTGACGGTTTCTTTCGGAGTTATGACACAGCAATTCCACCCCTAGGCTTTTATATAAGAGAAACTTACAATGTAGCCACACAAAAGTCTTACACAAAAATATCCATAGTAGCTTTATTTACAACAGCCCCAACTGGAAATGGCTTGGGTGTCCATCAACAGAAGAATGAAGAAATGAACTGTGATATATCCAGACATGGAATACCTCTCAAAAATAGAAAGGAACAAGACTTCTGATAAACCAAGTAACACAGATCAAGGGTCAGCAAATCATATCCTGCAAACTAGCTACCTGTCTTTGTAAATAAAGTTTTATTGAAACAGGGCCGCAACCAGTCATCTGCATATTGTCAGAGATCTTGTAACCAGCAAGCCTGAAATATTGACTCTCTGCTTCATTAAGAAAAAGTCTGCAGACCCCTGACAAAAGTAAATGCAAAAACATTATGCTGAGTGAAGGAAATTAAAAAAACAGAAACAAAATAGTATATAGTTCATGATTTCATTTCTGTGAAATTCTAGAACAGAGAAAACTAATCTATTATGAAAAATATCAGAATAGTGCTTGTTTCTGGTGGATGTGGAGGACTGACTCGGGGAGAGTTACAAGAGGATTTTTCTGGGGTGATAGAATTTTCCATTGGTGGGGTGTGGGTTACACAAATGAGTGAGGTTTGTCCAAATTGATCAAACTGTACACTTAAGATCTGTGCATTTCACTCTACATGTAAATTATGCCCCAATTTAGAAATACTAAAAAATATTTTTTTCCCCAAAAAAACAGAAGGGCGGGATCTTAGCTCTAAATTGAGCCCTCTTTCTTTTCCGACTCTTGTGCATTCTTAGCGTCACATTTCAAATTCAAGTTCAAGTTCATCTGGTGCAGCTGCTTTTCCTTAATAACCAGCTGCTGCTAATGACCAAGCCTCCGGCCTCTTGGGATTCCTCCAAAGAAGTGGTTTTTAACCTTATTTCATCTATGGTCTTTGTTCAAACAGTCCTACAGGACATGCCCAATATATAAAAAGTTCAAAGTAAAGATGTTCTGCTTGAGGCAGGGATGAGGCCAGGCCAACCCTTCTCCTGACCTCCCACTCAAAGACATCCTTTGAGAAGCCTCCTTAGAGCATGGCCACAGCATCAATAACCCACATCCTTGTTTTCCTCCTGCACTAACCACTGGCCAGACTGACTGGTCAGCTCTCATGGCCAAGGATCGCTCCCACCTCCCGCTCTGCAATGACCCATCCTCTCCAAGAACTGAGACTGCAGGCTATCTGGTCCCCAGTTCTTCTCGACCACTCTGGCACGCACACATCAGGCATGCCACCCCCTCGCCTCTGTTGGCAGAAACTAGTTGTGTGAAGGACCATAAGAAAGGCTGTCTTCCAAGGAACATCAAAGCCTTTTGTGCAGTCTTCCTCTCTTTCTTGTTTCAAAACCCGTGATGTGTCCAAAGCTTTGCTGCAGACGTTTCAACATGGGAAGTGACATGGCTCTCAACAGGCAGCACTGTCCCTGAGAACACTGCAGCCTACATGAGGACAGCATCTCCCAACTTGTAAGCACAAACTATACTCCCAAAAGAACAAAGCATCCCGCAATGGACAACATACAGGAGGAAAAAAAGTAGTATTAAGAAATTATTTTTGCGGCTACTTTAAAAGCAAAACTACTGGGCAGAACCACCAACAACGATCTGAACAGACAAAGCAGACAACAGTGAGCATAACTCAGGAGAGACGTCTCCCTGTCCCTTGCAGGTTTCACCACGTCTGTATCCCAGATTTTCCTGTTGAATTAATCCTTTTTAGGTATTGACTAAGACTTGGGAGATGCTCTCCCTTTTTTGCAGTTAATGCCTTCTTACCCTGTGGCTGGGTCCATTTATCAGCGATTGAAGCTTTGCTTTTAAATAACAAAATCCAGAGAAAACAGGAAGGGGTCTGGGGAGCTGTCTGCCTGGTTGTTTACCTTTGGGGAGAAAATAAGAGATACATAGGTGCTATCCTGGGGGGAGGAGTTACAGGCTGCAACAAGCCCAGCCTGCCTTGCCTCTTGCCTCGGGGAAAATGCTTCTTTCCCATTATAGCATCGGTCTGGACTTACAGGACCAGCTAGCTGAGTTTTCTGTACAGGCTCAAGTTCCACTTCCATTTTGGTGCTGGTTAGGGGAATCACAGCTATGAGTTCTTTCCACAGGGAACTGAATCTGGAGTTTTGATGATCTTAGGCTAATCGCCCCTCCTTTCCATCATGCCCCTGAGATTAATCAGCAACCAGAAATTGACACAACATTGTAAACTGACTACACTTCAATTTTTTTTAATGGAAAAAAAAAAGATTCACAAAATTAAAAACAACAAAAAATAGGTCAATGGCAAATGGGAAGTAAAATCTGATTGGTCCATGAGGCTTAGGATCAAGCTCTGGAAGCCTCTTCCACCTGCCCAAATCCAAAATGCAAGCTCTTAACACACTCTACTTAAAATATGAGGGCCATGGAGTGCGCGTAGAAGAGCAAAAATGGCGAGATAGTTGGGTCTGTCCCAGGAGACGGGGCCCAGCTCAGCTTTGGGCTGCTGCGTGGGTCGGAGGAAGCACAAGGCTACCCTCCTCAGCACAGGTTTTCACAAGCCACAACCCAGCCCGCCATGAACGTGGCCCCATCTGGGTCCTAGATTCTAACACAAATAGATAAGTATTCCCTCCTTTTGGAGAGGAGGAAGGGGGTAAGGAAAATTGGAAAGGGATGAAATTATAGCTTCTGGTTTTACATAACAAAAGGAATTAGTCATCTAATATGTCTGAATATACAAATAAGGTCTTAAAGACGCACAAAAAAGCAGAATTCTCTTTGTTCCAAAACAGGTTACATATCCAGTTACATAGATTACCATTTTTGGAGAACCTACATAGAGTAACTGATACTTAACATAAAGGTTTTGACCACCATCATTGAATACATCTCTGCTGGCTCAGAGGGCACGTAGGAATCTTGACTTGTCTCGGAGGCTTTACTATGGAAGTAATCATCCTCACAGCCTACTCCACTCCCTCTGGTGGAGTCTCCGCTTCATATACCGTCTCTCTGCACCGCACAGTGACCCTGTGACTGCCTGCAGTTATTACCCCCATTTTGCAGATACAGAAACTGAGTTGTGGAAAATCAGATAATGCCCGTCACAGGGGTAAGCCTCTCAGAGGGCGGAGCCCAAGATGGGGAGGGCTGACCTGAGGATGAAGCGTGTCAGGGGAGACAGCAACCAGCAGAGGCTGTGTCTGGTGATCAGCTTTCTGCCTAGGCCGCAGGGACGGAGCTGGGGAAGACGGTGCAAACTGGGATGGCCCCCTGGGCTAAGAAAGGCGGTAAAAATCTAAAAGACTGGAGTTACCCATACAGCATGACGCTGTGTATTAGTTTGCTACAGCCGCCTAACAAAGTACCACACTCAGTGGCTTAAACAACAGGCATTTATTTTCTCAAAACCTAGAGACGGGAAGTCTGAGATCAAGGTGCGGGCAGGCCTGGTTTCTTCCAAGGCCTCTCTCCTTGGCTTGTAGACGGCCACCTTCTCCCTGTGTCCTCAGATGGTCCTCCCTCTGTGCCCACATTTCCTCTTCTTATAAGGACTCCAGTCACATTGGATTAGGGCCCAACCCCAAAGACCTCATTTCCATGCAATTACCTCTTTAAAGACCTTACCTTCAAATATGAGGTACTAGGGGTTAGGACTTGAACAATTTGGGGCTGGGGGACAAAATTCAGCCCATAACACACTGTGTGGCAGTTCTTAGTGAAGGTGTGGTTGTTGCTGCCACTTCTTTGCTCATTGGTTTTTAAAGACAAGCAGCAGACACTGGTCTTAGAGGGGGCAGGGGGAAAGGGGGGTCCCTGAGATGAGTACTTGAAGAAGCCAAACATCAGGGTCTAGGTGAGCAATACCCAAATCAAGTCTCATGTGGAGAAACCACTAAAAGGAAAACTCCCTGGGAGGAATTCAGTAACCCTGTAAGGTGCTTGGTTCTCAAACATGTGGGCATGGGGGGTCTTTGTAAAATACCAGGCACCTGAGCAGAGAGGTGGGCATTAAGGAAACTTCAGTGTCTGAATGTCACGCCAGGTCCAGCCCCGTGGTGATTCCTCCTGACTTCGAGAGCTACCCTGGGAAGAAGTGTATGAGGACAGCAAAGCCATTAGCCGCCTTGGGCCAGAAGGGTGGCATGGTTAGGTGTCCAGATAGAGAGTGGATGCATGGCCTTAGTTCCTTGAGAAATGACACTGTCATCTTCTCAGGCAGAGCTCCTGCCATAAACTGATACTAAACAGAAAAAAGCTGAAACCCCTCACTCTGCATATCTGGCTCTTAAAGTCATAAAAGAATCACAGAATTCCACAAGGCTCACAGTGCCCCGACAGCCCTGCGGTTCACTGCCCTGAAATGTACACAATTCGTTCTAAGAAACAATTACTCTCTGCACCCAAAGGCCCACCTTGCAAAGCCTGAAAACATTAAGTGGTTCATTAACAGAAACGTAATTTTCTTTGCAATCCAAACAGAAACCCAAGAAGACCCCCAGCAAATTGGAGAGCTGTCCGGGATGCCCTACCTGATGATACGTGAAGTCATAATTCCGCAAACGAGCTACTGGGCATAACGTAATTCCAGGAGAACCTCTCAACCTGTCTGCTGCTGGCACAGCCAGCCCTGCCCTCCCCAGGACCCGGGAGCTACTGTAGCATTTGGAAAACCTCCTCGTTTGCTCACGAAGACTCGGAGGTAGAACATGCAGTGCTCTCAAAATGTTCCCCGAGAGGCACTAGAAACAAGGCTCTGAAGTTTAAGTAAAGTAATAAAGTAGATTTCTTACGAGTGTTAAATCATGATTAAGAATCCCAAAGATACCCTCTCTGACTGTCGACTCCAGTCGCCAAGACTGGGAAAAGAACAGTCCGAGACAGAAAGGGCAGACGGCAGAATCCATAAAGGTTCTCTTGACTTTGAGCAGTTGGTTCTCAAAGTGTGGCCGTGGGCCAGCTGTATCAGTGTGACCTGTTAGAAATGCAGATGGAGAGGGAGGGGAGGCGCCACTCCAGACCTACTGAGTCAGAACTCAGAGTCAGGACTCTGATGCACACGCAAGTTAGGGAAGCATTCATTTAGTGGCTGGTAAGACAGCGTCACCCCCTTACCCTTATCCCCATCACCATTCAATTTATTTCAAGTCACATTCACTGGGCACTTATGTGTCCAGTACAGTGAAAGGCACAAGAGGCTACACCTTGACCCTTCTTTCTTTCTTCTTCTCTTACATCCAGTCTCCTACTTCCTTGCAGTTCACCCTTTGCAAAGACCCTACTACCTGTCTCCTTTCCATTCCCACAACCATGCTCATCGCATTACAGTGGGCTATCACACCTGCTCCAACTGGGATCTTGGCCTCTGCTCTTCCTTGACCCGTCCATCCTTGTGCACTCTGTAGCCCCCCCATCCCAGAAGTCCTCTGCTCAAACACTGCAGGGGTCCTCACTGCACCCCGCACCTGGTCCAAATGCCTCCACTTGGCTTTCCTGGTTTCCAAATTCTCCACCCCAAACCTACCTGTCCCTGCTCTGAGCAGTTGTCTCTCCTCATTTGAAATAAAATCAAGCTCCTGAAGGCAGGCCCATGATTGCTGTGTCTCCTCAGGTGCACAGTGGTGCGGGGAAGCATGGTGCGTAGCGCGTAAGGGGGGAGCCATTTAAAACACAGCCCCCTCGGTTTTACATCTGCAGAAGGGTGATATTAAGGACCAATGGACGTTCACAAGGTATCTTAGTCAGCTTGGGGACAACTTACCACAGACTCGGTGGCTTCAACAGCAAACATTTATCTCTCACAACTCTGCAGGCTGGGAAATCCAAGACCAAGGTGCCGGCAGATCCTCTATCCCGTGAAGGCCCACTTCCTAGTTTGCTGATGGCCACCTTGTCGCCTCCTGACATGGCAGAGAGCAGAGAGAGAAAGCAGGCTCTCCTGCTTCTCAGGCACTAATCTTATTCCTAAGGGCTCCACCCCCATGACCTACTCACCTTCCAAAAGCCCCAACTTCTAATACTATCGCACTGGGAGTTAGGATTTCAACCTATGAATTTGGGGCAGGGAGACAAATATTCAGTCCACGACACAGGGGGACTGTGAAGATCAAAATGAGATACTGCACGTGAAAGCAATCTGTCAAATATAAAGCAAGAAAGAGCCTTATTTCTCAACCACTCATCTTCGTATGACTTCTTAATAAAACTCAAAAACTCACTGTTATCTTGATGATGATGGTTTGATGGGTGTAAGCATACATTAAAATTGATCAAGTTGTATATTTTAAATATGTACAGTTTATTAGATGTCAATTATACCTCAATAAACCTGTAAAAAAAAAGAAATCTCGTTGTTGACTCTGGCTTCCACTATGTCAGAATAGCTTATACAGACTAACCCTTCTGCAAGTAATAATGATTGACTCTAGACAAAATTTAACTTACAAAAAACATATTTAAAAATACTGGAGAGGAACCAAAGGCAGGCAGAAAATGGACAGGAGTCTTCCTCTGAAAGTCAACTGTAGAAGGCAAGATTTGAGTTTGCAGCAGCCTTCTGCCTGAAGTCACTCCCCATTTGCATGTATCTAACGGTGGCAGAAAGCCCCAGCCTTAACTGGCTTGAAGCATCAGAGGAAAACTTGGTGGCTAGAAGAACAACTAGAAAGTTAGAGGTAGAATCCTAGGAGGGAGGCAACTACAGATGGGGTGAGTACAAAAAATCTGTGTATGAAATCCACTCAGATCCCTGGCTCACTGCTACACCTGGATGTGAGACCTCAGGAGGTGGTGTGAAAATGCAGCAGCCGGAAACTGAAAGAAGTAAGTGGAGATGTTGGTTGCTGCCTAGCACAAGGGACTGAAATTGGACTTTCAAACTGGCCAAGTTAACTGTCCATTTAGAACAAAACTCCTGTTGAAAGGAACGTTACAGGATTCAGTCTCTATAACATATATGTCATAATGTCCAGGAAATGATTTTAAAAAATCACTAGACATACAAAGAGGAAAATATAACCCATCCAGAGAAAAAAGATTTTTTAATCAACCCACAGATGATCCAGATGTTCAAATTCTAAACAAGGTCTTTAAAGCAGCTATTATACATATGTTCAAGAATTTTTAAAATAAAAATATATACACAATTAATAAACAGATGGGAGATTTCAGCCCTCCAATTAGATACTATGCAAACAGAACCAAATGAGAATTCTACAAACAGAATTAAAAGTAACTGCTAACAATAATTGGAATGATATTAACAGCAGATTGGAGATAACAGATGAAGCAGTAAACTTCAAGAGAGATCAACAGAAAGTATTCAATCTGAAGAAGAGAAAAAGAAATTGAAGAAAAATGGACAGAGTCTCAGAAACCTGTGTGACACTATCAATCAGTTCAACTTACATTTGGAGTACCAAAAGGAGAGAAAACATACCGGGGCACAAAAAATTTTTTTGAAGAAATAAGCCAAAAACTTCCAAATTTAGTGAAAGACTAGCGTAGATTCACAAAACTCAATAAAACATAAGTAGGATAAATATAAAGGAAACCGCATCTAAGCAAATTACTGAAATATAAGTTAAAATCTTGAAAACAGCCGAAGAAAAATGATCTGTTGCATGCATGGAACAATAATTCATATGACAAAACAACAATGAAATAGTACAAATGGTGGACTTCTCATCAGAAATCATGGAGGACAGAAGACAGTGGAAGTTCCTTTACTATGCTGAACTAAAAAACCCCTGCCAGAACTCAATCTGCAGCAGAACCATCCTTCAAAAATGAAATAAAGGTATTTTCAAATAAATAAAATTAGAGAATTTATCACAAGCAGACCTACAGTACAAGAAATGCTAAAGAAATTCTTCAGCCTGAAGGAAAATGATGGTAGACAGTAACTCAGATGTACAGGAAGACATGAATATCACCATAAATGAAAATGCATGCAGTACTGCCTGAATTGAAAACAGAAGATTACTAGAAAATACACATTTTATCTAAATCTTCAGGCAAGCAAACTTTACCCTCCTGGTTTATTTTTCTTAATTTTAATAGAAATAAATATACATTCCATATGAAACTTCAGCGTTGCTTTTAAAATCCTGGAACTCCTCCCAAAACGTTTCAAAAATTTTAACCAAAAATGTTTCAGCAAAATGTGCCCAATTTGACATTTCTATTCACATAACCTACAGTCTAGATTCAGCTGAATGACTCTACTCAGGTTTCTTGATAAAAGCAAATGTCTGCATATAAGCAGGATGCAATCATTTTAATAAGAATTTTCAGACATAAAGGTGAATAACTATACACAAACTATATGCATGCTCATTTAAGTAGATGGCTGATAAAAACCATTTAGAACGAAACACATCTCTGGCCTGTTCCCTGCTTTTTTCAAGCTGGTACTTTAACTGGAATGTTTCTTCCCTCATCTCCATAATCTCTGTATATTCGACACTATCTGACTTTCAAAATACAGCTCAAATGCCCTCTCCTCAAAGAAATTTCCCTCTCCTCTCCAGACGGAAGGGCCCCCTCCCTCTATGGAACTCTTCCAGCATTTCAGTGCTTTCTAACTTGAGTTACAGTCGTTTAGCTACCAGCTACAGGGAAACAGATTTTCAGTCAAGGTTTTCAGAATAAACAGTATCAGAACCACCCAGGAAGGATGACACTACATCAGAGTCCAGATGCAGGAAGCTGGGAGCGAGGGGTCGGGTGCCGTGTTTTCAGGGAAGTCGCTTTCTGGGACACTGGGGTGATGGAGACAGTGATACCAGTCAGGGTCACTGGGTGCTGGCTCTGCCTTCCGCTCCAAGGGTGGGAGGAGGAGATGTAACCTTGTTGATGGTGAGTTTGATCTGAGAACAAAGGGAACGCAATGTATACAAATGTCCCATAACGTGTGAGGACAGTGGTTTGGCCTCTCCTCTCAGACAGAGATGTAATAAGTGCTCCAAAAGAGATGTAGCTTGGCAAACCCGGAGGCAAGGAAGAGCCCTGGGGGTAAATTTCACATCTGCTCCTGCTCAGAGTTCTGTATCCTTGGAACTCAGTGACAAGCATGTAGCCCCAGGCATCACCTCTCCTAGAGACAAAGCTCTTTAGGGCAATGTTGGTCTTTAGCCCCTACTTGAATTCTTCAGGTCCCAACATACTACAGGTGCTCAATAAAGGCCTACAGGATGAAATCAATAAGGGCTGGGTCCTGACTGGTCACTCTAATTCCACAGAATAAAGCAAATGCTGAGAGTCACAGCATCTCCAATAGGCAGGGAGGCCAGGAAACCCAACTCAGCTCAAAGTTATCAGAAAACTACTGGGAAACTTGGTTTACTGTTCCTAGAATGATGCTATAATTGTGCCTTTGCTGTTTATACAGCTATTCTGACGTAGGATTTACTAACAAGTCAATGGGACCCAAAACCTAACTCCTTCCTTCTCATCTCGCCTTTCCTAGGAGCCTCTGCCTCTGTCTGTACTGCCTTTCTGTGAATGATGACCCCTCACTCAAGAGGGCTGGGTGTCATTTCAGACTGTATGCCCTTCCTCCTTCCCCGCATCCAACTACTAGTCTACTGTTTCGGTCCCAGTCAGACTGCTATTTTCCAAAAGTGGCCAACAGCAATATTTCCAGACCCACATGCACTTCTAGAATCTTGCCACTTCCCCATCAAGAGGTGAATACTGTTTTCTCTCCTCTTAAACGTGTGACTGCCTTGATGACCAGACTGGGTCGAAAGTGATGGGACATAACTCCAGAGGTTACATCATCAAATTCAGTATCATTCCACCTAGCATTCTCATTCTCTCTTTCTCTCTAGATGTCTGTCAACCTCACACTTAAAACCCAGATACCATGTTATAAAGAATCCCAGGCCACGTGGTGAGGCCACGTGTCGCTGATCCAGATAAGATCTTGGCTGACAGCCAGCATCAACCAGCCAGATGTGAATGAGTGAGGCTTCAGATGATTCCAGACCCTGTCTCTGAGCTGTTACAGGTGACACTGGGTAGACCAAGTTGCATATTTGTAAGCAAAATAAATATTGTCATTATTTTAAGACACCACTTCTTGTGACAATCTGTTACAGAGCCATAATCACTGGAGCAGCCTTATAGATATCAGCTCTCCAACCCAGTTGTCAGATTTTAGTTTAGGCCACTATCACCTTTTACCTCAACAGCTTCAACAGAATCTCAATGAGTTTTCCCAACTTCTGTTTCCTTCCTTCTCTATTTCATCCTCCATGGGCCTCTCAAAAGGGCCCTCTTGAACACAAATTACATCCCTGCTTAAATTCCTATAGACAGATGACGGATGGATGGATGGATGGCCAGATGGGCAGTAAGATACAGAAAGGTAGATGGAGCAAATACAGAAAAATCAATTATAAAATCTAGAGGTTGAGTTTATGGGTATTATGTACTATACTTACTATTTTAATGCATGTTTGAAATTTTCCATTTAAAAAGGTTTTTAAAAATGAAAATAAATCATTTCCAACAGATGGGAATCCAAACTCCCAAGTATGGTACCCAAGCCTCTTCTTCATTTGGCTTCTACTGACGCCCTGTTCCATGCCCGGACCCTCCCCATAGGCCCTCAGAACTCCAAGCACACCTAACCATGTGCAGATCCTTGACAGGGCCAAGATCTCACACCTCGGTGCCAATGTCCCTGGAGTGGCCTCTGCACAGAGGGACTCCCCCAGGTTTCTTTCTTTGCCGTCCTATGATGGTGTCAACACTCGGCTCAGAAGTCCTCTCCCGTGGGAGGCCTCCCTGACCTTGGACACCCAACCAAGGATGCCCCCAGCATCTGGAGCATACCCTACAGCAGCACCCCAAATGGCTACAGGTTTACTCCCCACCATCTCTCTCCTGTCTGAGTAAGGCCTCCTCAAGGGCAGGGCTGGGTGGTACCCATCAGTCCACTCAGTGCCTAGCACTGTGCTGAGACCCAGCAAGCACTAAAGAAAAAAATCTCAAGCAGACAGAAATCTGTCCAAGTGTATTCAGTTCTCCTCACCTCTCCTTCCCTCACCTGATCCCCATTTATTGTAGTTACACAGTCTGCAAATTTAACTAACATCTATTGAGTGCCTACTCTGCTCCAAGTACTGCTCTTGGTACTGAGGACACAGTGTGAATAAAATAGACAAAAGCTCCAGGGCTCTTGTGGCTTACTTTTAATAAGAAAGACAGTAACATTAGAAAGATAAAATATTTAGCCACATGATAAGGCTAAACACTCTCTCTTCACATGAAGCAATGACACACATCACCTTATCAAAACATACACAGCCCAGGAGTTAAAGCCCGTGGTCATACCAGGACCTCAGGAGGGCAGACCCACCATCCTGTTTCCCACCGACAGGGCTGGGGATTCCAGGATCCACACCCATAACCACTCCACTAAGCCCGGGAATTCCTGAGGGGGCCCCACCTGCACTCCCTGCCCCACCTGAGGCTCATAGAAACAACCAGATCATTGCATATCATCCTCCGGGTCCTCCTAGCATGGGCATGACAGGGTCCAGAAGCTACACAATGCAATGTGTTGTGACAAAAAAAAAAAAAAGTAAAGAAAAAGAAAAAGACTTCTACCTCTTAAAGCCGAGCAATTATCATCATGACAACAAGAAACACACAGTCCCTTTGCGGTGGCACAAAACCCAAATCCCCGTCGTCTTCTCCTTTACCCTGCTGTCAGTTCCTTCATAATCCCTCCTCTCTTCACCTCTAGAACAGAACAACATCCTTACTTTAAACCAAACCCAAAGCACCAAGACATGTCAAAGCCACCTGAACTGCTTATCTCAGTAATCAGGTCACTCTGTTTATTTAAAAAAATCATGGGGTTTGAGTGTAATTTCATGGCTAAGGGATGTTTATTTAATCAGAAAACATTTATTAGGCTCTTATGTGCAAGGCACTTGTGGAAACAGGGAGATGGTGACACAGTCTTGCTGTCAAGTAGCCTTCACTCCAGAGGGCTTAGTCCTGCACCAAAGAGCAGTCAAAGATGGCATCTATCCATTGCTTTGGGGCATACCCAAGGTTCTTAGAGAAGACTAGAGACAGAAAAGGATGATCTCATGGCTCTTAGAATCCATTCCTAAACCTGGCCAACTTCATCAACAGTTCTCATGAACACACACACCTTTACCTCTCTTTTGTTACTCCTTTGTCCCCTTCCAAAATTCTTTCTAAGTCATGTTTTCTTTGGTCCTATGGGGTCTTCTGCTACCTAGTTCTCAATTCCTTTCCCTTCCATAAAACCCCTTCTCACATTAGCACACCCAGGGAACCCCAACAGCTGAAAAAAGTCAAGCAAAAAGATCAGGTTGGGGCAGAGGGGTGTGTATTCTTTCCAGAAAGTAAACCTAAGCCAAACTGGAAAATCAAAAGTAGTCAAGAAAAACACTCTGGAAACTGTCATTCAAGTTGTTCTAGCCGTAAAACTCCCATCATCCCACATTCTTCACAACAGTGCCTATCTCTTTCAAATGTGGTCACAAAAATTAGTTTAAAAAAAGGCCCAGCAACAAGTCTAGGAATGTCTTACATCATACGCAGCCGCACTTCCACATCCAACCACACCATGTGTATTTCTAATATAGTTACAAGCAACTCCCAGTGGTCTCTGGCAACATCCCAGAGTCTTTTTCAAATAAAGCAAAAGTAAATAGCACAAAAACTTCAGAATCAAAAACTCCTTTGGCACTAAACAGAAAATCCCATTACAGTGGGATGCAAGCTTCTAAATTGTTCAAATAGATTAAAAACCCAATTGGCTTTCATTTTATATTTTTATATTTCACATCCTGCAATAGCCACAAGCACAAGTGACAGAGAATGGAGCAAAGTATGTTGCAATAATAAACAGTAAATTCACCTCTCCAAATTAGTAACTCGCAAGTAATAGGGAATCAAAAATTTCTAATGAGAATATTTCTAAGATATAAATTTTCCTTCTAAGAGACTCATAGACACAGAAGACAAACTTACGGTTACCAAAAGGGAAACTGGAGGGGATAAATTAGGAGTTTGGGATTAGCAGATACAAACTCCTATATGTAAATAGATAAACAACAAGGTCCTACTGTATAGCACAGGGAACTACATTCAATATCTTGTAATAAAAAACAATATGAAAAAGAATGTATATATATGTATAACTGAATCACTATGCTGTACACCAGAAACTAACACAACATTGTAAATTAACTAAACTTCAATGAAAAAATAAAACAAAATAAATTTTCTTTCTAAAATAATTATTCATAGAGATACTCCCTCCACTAAAATTCTTCTCTAGGGGTGTTCCTCCCTCAAACTCACCAGGCACCTTAAAAACAGAAAATTCCCATAGACGCTTCCTATGAATCACATATTTGAGCAATTCTGCCTCTATCCCACTTGGCAATAAAAATGAAAAAAAGGAAAACAAAGAACCAAACAGCACAGATTATTTAAAATAGCTTTAAGTATAATGGCATTTGTTCAATAAACTTCCATTAAAAAGCAAAGTTCAGGACCACATCATCGGAGACCTGTTACCGCCTGGAGACAAATTTATTGTACACTGTGAATTATTCTGGGGGCAATTTAACTCCCAATTAGCCATCCTTTTACCAATGTTAAAACAGCAAGCACTCCATCATTACTGCACATGTGCACGCACATGAACACGAATTCAAAATTCAAAATAAGCTAAATTTTACATAGAGCTTCAACCTTTAAACAAAACATACTCTTTTTTGATCTATTCTTTGAGGGGGTAGGGGAAAAAACAACATCATATACATTCTTAGGGAAATGGAAAATTCCATTCACTTTCATTCATCCATTCATTACATAAACAAACATTTACTATCAGGGCAATATGTAAACAAAATTTAGCCAACATCCATTTGGAGACTATAGTCAAACAGGAAAGAGAAATAACTAAAAAACAAAATGACAGGAGTTAAGGTGTTAAAAATTCAAAAGAAAGGAAGTGGACACTGGATGAAAAGAACCTGCACCCACATCAAAAAGGTCAGACAGCCTGGCTGGGGCAACGCCTCATCTAAAAAGTATCCTGAACAATATAAGAAACCACTATGGAAAAACCAAGGAAGTGACTTCTACTTCCAACCAAGATGTTGTAACAGAGACCAACTTTCCTCTCCCACCTGAAACCAGCAAAACAGATAAATATATAAAGAGAACAGTTTTCAAGACACTGAGTATCAGGCAACAAAGTACAGTGATCCTGAGACACAGGAAACAAATGAGGTGAGCCACTGCCTTGAGGGAGGCTCTAGACCACAGAGCGGGGAGAGGGAACGCAGGTGGTGGCAGGCAGCCTCCCTGAGTCGAGGGGATAAAGAACAGGATCCAGGATCACCGGCCAAGATGGGGAGTAGAGAGACTCACAGCTCACCCTCTCCCACAAAAACCAAGAATTACATCTACAAACCCACTGAATCACACAGAACACCTCCTGAACTCTGGCAGAGTGTCTCTCACTTCGAAATACAGGACAATTCTTACAAAATCTTGTTAGAGGGAAAAAAAAAAAAGAAACAAAGAAAAAATTGGTGTGGGGCCAATCCTGCAGGGAGGGAGCAGCAAAGGAAGAAAGATGTCCCCTCTCTACCTGGGAGGTCAGCAGAGACAGTGGGGAGATTTTGAGGCTTTTTAAATAAAAACAAAAAATAAACAAACAAAAAAATAAAATGGCCCTTCAAGACCAGTAGATAACTGATACTCCTAAATTCATAGAGCCAGAGAAATATAAGTAAAATGAAGCAGAGGAACCATTCCCAATTAAAAGAACAAGAGAAGTCCCCTGAAAGAACGATCAATGAAATAGGCCTCAATAGTCTACTAGACCATGACTTCAAAAAGGAGGTGATAAAAGCACTGAAGGAAATAAGAGAGACTATGGATAGAGACAGAGAATACCATGAAAAGGAAACAGAAACTATAAAGAGGAGCCAATTAAAAACAGAAAACTCAGTGGCTCTTATAGCCGAGCTAAAGACAGTCAAAAGCAGACCAGAAAATGTAGAGGAATGAGTAAGTGACTTACAAGACAGGATAACAGAAGTCACCAAGTCAGAACAGCAGACAGAAAAGCAAGTAAAAACCAAGTAAAGCAATATAAGGGACCTATAGGATAATACAAAGTGTTGCCAGCCTATGCATAATAGGGGTCCCAGAAGGAGAAGAAAGAGAAAAGGGCATTGAAGAAATCATGACGGAAAACTTTCCAAACCTAAAGAATGTATCAGATATCCAAGTACAGGAAGCACAGAGGGTCCCAAACAAGAGCCCAAACAGACCCACACCAAGACATTTTACAATGAAGATGGCCAAAGTTAAAGAAATTATTCTAAAGGCAGCAAGAGAAAAACAAAGAGTTAGTTATAAGGGAATCCCCATAAGGCTTTCAGCTGATTTCTCTACACAAACACTGCTGGCTAGAAAGGAGTGGCAAGATATATTCAAAGTCCTGAATGAGAAGAAGCTGCATTCTAGGATACTCTACCTGGCAAGACTATCCTTTAGAGTAGAAGGAGAGATAAAGAATTCCAAAGACAAGCAAAAACTAAAAGAATTCAGCAATACTAAATCTATACTAAAAGAAATACTGAAAAGTCTACTTGAAATAGAAAAGAAGCAGGAAGCTATAGAGATGAGAAAATAAATAACTGGAAATGTGATAACTATAATGAGTTGCAAGAGAATAAACATGAAGATATAAAAAAAATTTATGGATATCAAAATCATAAAAGGTGTGAGAGGGGAGCAAGAAAATATATTTTTCCTCTTTTTTTTCTTTTTCTTTTTTTTTTCTTTTTTCTTTTTTTCCCCTCCGTTCTTTTTAGGATGTGTTTGAGCCTACGTGTCTACCAGTCTAAAGCAAACAGATATAGTAAGGGGTTAACATACTTGTAAAACAGGGTAACCGCAAATCAAAAGCATACAATAGAGTCACAAAACTAAAAAGAAACCAAGCTAATACAAAAGAAAATTATCAAACCAGAAAAATACCATATAATATCACTCATATGTGAAAGCTAAAAAAAAGACAAACGAAGTTATTTACAAAAAAAAGAAACAGACTCACAGACATAGAAAACAAACTTATGGTTATGGGGGGAGGGGTAGTGGGAAGGGATAAATCAGGAGTTCGTGGTTTGCAGATACTAACTAATATATATAAAATAGATAAAAAATAAGTTCATACTGTAAGCACAGGGAACTATATTCAATATCTTGTAGTAACTTATGGTGAAAAAGAATATGAAAATGAATATGTGTATGTTCATGTATGACTGAAGCATTATGCTATACACTAGAAATTGATACAACATTATAAACTGACTATACTTCAATAAAAATATATTTTAAAAAAAGAAGAGGGTCCAGGGAGACCAAGGCAGCTAGACTCCACCAGCAGAGCACTGGAAAGGAGAAAGCTACACAGAGAGAGAATTCCAGAGATCTGCAGCGGGGCCCCTTCAAACATCCACTGAGTACTGATCAGTGCATTGGTGTGAAGAAAGGATCCAAGGCTGGGAATAGAACCTCCAAAAAAAGGATTCGAGGTAACAGTGCCTGAGACTCGCAAAGGTCCAGGAAGAGCATCTGTTGCTACCAGCCAACAGATACACAGAGGCGGTAATCCTATACAAAATTTTAGCAAATCGAATTCAACCATATATTTAAAAGATGGCCACCTGGGGTTTATCCCCACTTGCTGAAACTGACTGGTTCCAAAATTCTCTGGAAAACGTAAAGGACCTGGAACAGCCAAAACAATTTTAAAGAAGTCCAAAGTTGGAGGTCTAATGCTATCCATTTCAAGACATTATAAAACTAGAGTGATGAAGGCAGTCTGGGATTATGGTAAATGTAGACGAACACAGCAAATGGAACAGAACAGGGTCTCCAGATAGCCCCACACATACACAGACAACTGATTTTTGACAAATGTACCAAAGCAATTTGTGGAGAAAGGATAGTCTTCTCAACAAATGACGCTGGAACAACTGGATACCCATTTACAGAAATGAAAAACTACACTTAGATCCGTAACTTTGTTCATCTACAGAAATGAACTCAAAATGGATCACAGATTTAAATGTAAAACCTAAACTATGAAAAGTAAAAAATAATAAAAATCAAACATGAAAGAAAACCTTCGTGACAACTGGTTAGGCAAAAATTTTTTAGATATGATACCAAAAGCACGATCCACAAAAGAACAAACTGATAAACTGGATTTCATCAAAATTTAAAACTTCTCAGAAGACACTACTAAGAGAATGAAAACAAAAGCCACGAACTGGGAGGAAATATTTGTGAATTTCATATCTGGTAAGGTGATTACATCCAGCATATGTAATGAATTCTCGAAACTCAACAATAAAAAGGAAAAAAAAGAGACAATACATGCAAAGATTTGGACAGAGACTTCACCAAGGAGATAAACAGATGGCAAATATGCACACAGGAAGATGCTCAACATTGTTTGTCATTTGGGAAATGCAAATGAGAACCACAAAGAGGTACTACCACACACATTAAAATGGCTAAAATCTAAAAGTGTAGTCAAGGATCCGGAGGAACAGGAACTCTTCATCCAAGGTTGGAGGGACTATAAACATGGAAAACAGGCTGGCAGTTTCTTAAAAAGTAAATTTATGTCTGCTTCATGATCGAGCTATTCTGCGTCTAGGTATTTACCTGAGAAAAATGAAAGCTTACACTCACACAAAGACTTGTACGTGACTGTGCATAGCAGTTTTATTTGGACCAGACAAAAATCTGGAAACAGCCCAGACTGTCCAACAACAAAAGAATGGATGAACAAGCTGTGGCTTACCCACATCATGGAACATATTCAGCAATAAAAAAAAGGAATGAATTATTGATACACACTACGACATGGATGAGTTTCAACACAATTATGCTGAGTGAAAGAAGTCAGCCAAAAACGAATACACACCATATTATCCCCTGTACGTAAAACTCGAGAAAGATGCAGACTAATTCATGGTGCCAGAAGACAGCTCTCTGGCTGCCTGGGGAAAGGCAGATGGGAGAGGCAGGTGGGCAGCATCACAAAAGTGCACAGGGCAACTTTGGGGATGAAGAATATGTTTATTCTCCTGATCGTGGCCATCATTTTTACAGGTGCATGGCGTACATCAAAACGTATCAAATTGTACCTTTAAATATGTGCAATTTATTGCATGTTAATTATAGCTCAATAAAGCTGCTTTAAAACAAATTTATAACATGTCCAAGTAAGTATACAGAAACGGTAGATTTCTGAACAAATAGGATGGGCATCTCCACTTTATTCAGGAGGAAATTCCAAGTTACCTGCCAGGGAAACAGAACTTGACTTTGGTTCTATCAGGCTGCTTGACATTGAGTTCCAAGATTCACGTGCAAAAGAAAAAAATCCACAAACAGGCACACTGAGATTTAAGGATGAAGTCAGGACAACTCTGCAAAGGACCGCTCTTCAGGAGGAAGACAATTCACCAAGACCTTCCTTGAATACTTACACCATGTGGTACAGGACCCCATTTCCTGAAGGCCCAGCCAGCCGGGGTTAGGAGAGCTTCAGATGGAGAAAAAGAGAGATTTCCCTGAAGTCCTAGGTTCCTAGTTCACTGTTACATCTCAGAAATTAAACACTCGCTTGATTCCAACATTAAAAAGTCAAGGCAATCCCATTTGCAATACTAAGGAAAACAGTTCTAAGGGTTGAAACTAAAACATGTATTTCAAATAAAGTAATCAGCAGCGTCAGAACTCAAACCCAGTCTTCCCCCCTATACTCCTGTGCCGGCCCAGCCCTTTCCAAGTCCAGAAAAAGCCCGTCTTTGAGTTAGATTTCCCTGTTATTTTAAGCTTCGGTCCATCAATGTAAAGCGAATTATTTTTCAAGACTTTCTTATTTTAAAAATTCATCTTCTGGAAGTAGGTCACTCTTTTATGAGCCCGAACTTCTCTTTGAACTGATTACCTGTTTCTCCGTATCTCCCCTAATAGGAACGTGTCAGGCATTCAAAGTGTGAAATCCAATTCCAGTTAATTTTATTGATTCCTTTCACAGGCTCCTTATTTCTTATGCTAATTCATGTTTATTCGAAAAGGAGAAAACAAAACAGCCTTTTCGGAGAGAATGCCTTCAAAATCTGTAAAGAGCCACCACATTTTTATTCAATTATAAATGAGCTATACAATATTTAAATCACTCACCAGAAATAAAAGACTGGTTTAATCCATTTCAGAACACAGCAAATGTCCTCAGATAACTTAACCTCTTCTTTGAAAGTGGGTGAATGACTGAGATGATGATAAAATAAATGCCTCTTCACATCCACACGCTCACACTCACCAGGCTGCCTGTCTGTTTACCCTGTCCCCTCACTGAGTTGATCAGTGGTGTCCCTGCCCTCTCACTAAGTTTCCTACTGAAGTCAGAAGACACATGGCAAGTACCACTTAAGTGCACTTCTCCAAGATTTCCCTTCTCTGCAAAACGTCCTCTTAATTTTGAAAGGGGACAGGTACGTGCATTTTTCCCCTGCATAATTTACCACCGTGCCCGGGAACAGACAGCCAGACACCGGAAGAATGGTCTTGCATGGCTGGATCAGAATGGGACCTACCTGGCTCCTCCCTGCATCTCGATAATGTTCTGTTTCAGTTCCAAATCTACGGGTTCGAGAGTACCCAGCTTTCTCCGTAGTAATGGAATCATCCCGGAGAAATAGATTCTATGAGCAAAGGTGAGATTCTAAAACGTGTTGAGTGTCATAAGCAAATTGACCCTGGACTTGCTTCCAAAATCATGACTGCCTGGACCCAACCCAGAGAAGGCAATCACTGCATCCCCCTCTGACAGGCATCCACTTTTTAGGCCTGTCACTGAAAGGGATAATTTACTACCTGGCCTCTGTCTAACCGGCCTTGAGAATTGGCATTTTGGAAAGAACTCATTTCCTCCTAAATCATTAATAATTCAACACTTGAGTGGCAGGCATTCTCTCTTTATTGTAAATAAATATCAAGAAATTACCTTCATCATCTCCCACAGAAATCTGACCTAGAAGAAATACTTCCAAGACTGGCTTTTTCCAAAAGGAAGAACTATGACTCCATTTTCCAGAACCTCTGGCTAATGAATGAGGGGAGAATGGCTTAAAAGCTGTTCAATTTCATTTTCTAATTCTGCTTTCCTTCTTCTTCCTGTATCCAATTAGTCACCAAGAACATTTTACTGACAGGATCTTTCTTATCTTTTTTTCTCGACAACCTCCTTAGCAAAAGCTTCTTCCCTCCCCTTCTCCTCTCCGTCTTTGATCAAGCCCAAATCCAGAATCCACACCCAACTGTCTATTCACCATCTCCACCTGGATGTTTAACAAGCATCTGGACATCAATACATCCATGGATGGATGTTTCATCTCCCCAAAAACCTGTTCCCCTGCAAGTCTTCCCCATCTTAGTGAAGGGCAACTCCATTCTTCTAACTGACTGGTTAAAAAAACCTCACAGTTATCCTTCACTGCTCTCTTTCTCTCCTATCTCATATTTATTTCAACCACAGATCATCGCAGTGCTGTCTTCAAAATAGATCTAGGACATGACGGTTTCTCACTACCTCCACTATTCCAAATGGGTCCAGCCACCATCTCCACCTTCCCTTGCCTGGATTATTGTAATAGGCTCCTAACTGCATCCACCGTTGCTTTCACCCTGGCCCCCTAAAACAGCATTTCCACACAGCAGGGTGACCTTTCAAAAGCATCTGAATTGGAGCATGTTACTACCTGGAGCTCCAAACCTTCCAAAGGCTCCCTTGCATTACCCAGAGCAAAAGCCTCAGAACATCAGCACAAGTATCATCTCCTCCAGTATCCCCCTCTGGAAGCTGGGTCTGGTGAAGTCCTCTCTCCTCTGTGCATCTACAGCATCCCCTGCACACCTTCACCAAGCACTGACGATGCCACGGCCAACTCGCCTGCATCCTCCCCTGGACTGCGAGTATCTTCAGGGCTCTTTCCCGCAAGGCACACAACACACAGTGGATGCTCAGTAAGTATCCTTGAAATGAATGAATGCAGGGCCAACTTCACAGTAACTTCACGCAGTCACACAGCGCCCCATGCTTAGAAGGGCCCTGGTACTTGGTTTAATGCTCTACTGTTGCCATCTTGAAACTTCATAACTGTTGAACAAGGTACCTACATTTTCATTTTTCACTACACCCTCTAAATTACATAGCTGGTCCTGAATGGATGGATGGATGAAGGGATGGATGGACAGACAGACTACTTGGACTTATGCACTGCAGTACTAAATGTCATAGCTTGCAGGGGAAAGATTCTGACCAAGAAATTTTATAGTTAGCCAAAGCACATATAAGTAAAGGCAGAGGAAAAATACAAAACAAGATCTCTGAAAAATCAATCATCTATGTAACTGTCCTTTGGGAATGTCAATGGTCTTTGAAAGACAAACAAAAGAAAGAATTCCAGGATATGGACGTTGTGACCAAAAAGAGTCATAGCAATAAAGCATCTTTTAAAAAGAAAAAAAAAAGGAAGAAAAGAAGAGAAATGATGAGGATTAATATGATCACATAATTAGTACAATATGGCAGTGATTCAGGTACAGATATAACACAGCAGAATAGACATCTCAGAAATAAATATATAAAGCAATTGAGATCATGATAAAGGAGGATGACAAACTGGTGGAAAACGCAGCAGTACTCAACCAGCGGGGCTGAAATGAATAAGGAGAAAAGATAAGAGAGAACCTCAACTCTCAAGGAGAATCTCCAAGCATAATTCCCATGTACTTTTTAGTTACATGCTAAAAAAAAGTCAACTTAATTTTTTAACTAAAGCCAAAAAAATACATCTGTGAATATTTTTGAAACATTAAATGAGAGAACACTTTGTAAGATTAAATGCTCTATGAAAATATAAAACCTATACAACCCATCCAAAAAAATCATCGACATTAAAAGGCAAGCAATGAGTTTGGAAAGTCTATTTTGTAATAAACATTGAAGACAGATAATTTCTTCCCTTCCCTAAGAAAATGCATGCAAATCAACGGCTGAATTAATCAACAGATAAATTCTGTTTTAACAGATCAATCAGAACTGAAAATTTTTACAATAATGCAAATGCAAATAAATAATATTTGGAAAAATATTCAATCTCACTACCAATCAAGAAAATGCAAGCTGAAACAAGAAGATGTGATTGCTTATCAAATTAGCAAGGTTTTAGAAATTATAATATCTATTCATTGTGAAAGCAGATAAGGTAACACAGGGGAGAATAAACTGATAAAATCTTAATGGAAACCAGTTTGGCCAAATATATCCAAAGCCTTTAGAAATCCCATACATTTTGGCCTAATTATTCCACATTGAGACTATTTCTATCTGATACTGGATATAAAATTCTATCTAGAAAGACATTCATCACACCACTATTTATAATATAAATTTGGAAACAATTGTGAGATAATAGAAAATACATATTTGGCCTCTGCCTCGAGCTCCTGACACAGAGCTCCTAAAACCCTTGTAATTTCCTAAGTGACAAGAGCACCAGGAGCATCTTTTGTTCGGATATTTGGTCTTTGACCTCAGTTCCTGACGCAGGGCTCCTGAAACCCTTGGAATTTCCTGGGTCACGGGTGTGTCTCTTGTTCTAACGAAGGGACTCTTGATTGGCTCCTGGATGAGGGCTGCTTACCAGATAGACCAAGCTACGATTAGAAGTTTGGAGTTTTCAGCTCGCCCCACATTCTCTTGAGAAGGGAGAAGGGCTAAAAGGCGAGTTAATGACTTATAACGCCTCCATGAGGAAGCCGCCATAAGATCCAAACAGTATGAGGTTCGGGGAGCTTCCGGGTTGGCGAACACGTGGAGGTGCTGGGAGACTGGTGCCTGCAGAGGCGTGGAAGCCCCGCACCCCTTCCCACATACTTTGCCCTACTCCTCTCTTCCATCTGGATGTCCATCTGTATCCTCCATCATACCCTTCTATAATAAACTGGTAAAAGTAAGTAAAATGTTTCTCTCTGAGTTCTGTGAGCCACTCTAGCAAATTAACCAAACCTGAGAAGCGGGTCTTTGGAACCTCTGATCTATAGCTGGGGGGTCAGAAGCCCAGGTGACAATCTGGGCTGGTGACTGGCATCTGAATTGTGGGGGAGGCTGTCTTGTGGGATGAGGACCTTAACATGAGAAATCCCCTTCTAGCTCCAGGTAATGTCAGAACTGAGTTGAATTGTAGGACCCCCCAGCTGGTGGCACAGACAATTGTGGGTGTGGGGAAAAACCTCTATCCATCTGGTGACCAAAAGTGTCAAAAATAAAGTATTCTGTGTAATAAAAGAGACACACAGGAGAGAAACAGGAGGGAAGAACTGGGTGTTTCCCCACATAGGAAGAAAATAATCTGCATTTTTTCTCATAATCTACATCTCTGCCTATAGGGAAGTGAGAAAGTGACTTGGGGTAAAATCATTGCATGAAAATAATACGTAACAACTAAAATTAATGTTTATAAGGCGTTTAATAGTATGAGGAACTATTTACTGAAAAATGTTAAGAGAAAGCAAAGGATGCAAACTTTTAAATATGAGTATGATCTTAAAGATGTACAAACGTTTACAGGGGGAAAAAAGCAGCAAAATGCTATTATTTTAATATGGTAAAATTATAACAGTTTTATTTTCTCACTTCTGCTTTTCCGTGTTTCCCAGTTTAGGGGCAGGCACCCCAGGCACACTGTCGGCCAGGCTGGTAGGCAGCCCTCACTCCAGCGGGCCTGCCTATTTCTTCTCTCCTGTTCAGTTGTATACCTGCCAACAGTTCGTTGTTTTTTTCTTCAAACCTCTTCATGCCAGCTGTGCTTGTTACTGTAATTACGTAATTCTATTAAATTACATAAATTGATGACATGATGAGTGAGAAAAGAAAGAGGGTGACTGTTTCAATGAAAACCTAATTGAATTGCTTTAGAAAGACTCAATCAAAAGCTGGAAAAAAAAGGAGGGGATACAACCAGATGTGGGCAAGACAACCATACAAGATTTGGAAAATTTCATAAAATATGGAAGGGTGACACCTTCTTCAAGTTGAGGGTATCATGTCCAACCAACCTCCCGTCTCTCTCAGGGACTCTGAAATGACAGGTCATTTTCTCCGGGAAGGACACATTTGCACTACAGGCTGAGAAGCACGTGGAGGGATGGATGAAGGGCACGTCCCCAGCTGAGGAAATGCGTGCATAGGGAGGGAGTGGCCTGATCCAAACTGTATTTGGGGAAGAGAACAGTGGTGCCAAAAAGTGCACAGACTCAAAAGTGCAGGGCCTGGAGGCAGAAGCAATTATGGTGTCCATCTCCAAGTCATCGGTAAGACATGGGGGCAGCACTGAGAAAAAGGATGGAGGAGATGGGCATTATCAGGGGTCAGGGATGGACAGCTGTTGGGTGAGAGAAGAAAGATGGATGGTACCAATTTGGAAAGCCCAAAGATCAAGACCATGATATCCGGATTTAGGAAACGCTAGAGAAGCAGACTTTGCAGAAAAAAGGAAAAACTGAACTCAGAGCAAACAGAATGAAATATATTCACCCTGATCCAGCTCACCAAACAAAAGACACCCCAGATGGCATGAGACGAAGGCTCGGTGCAGGCGGAACAGAAGGCACCACAAGCCCCAAAAGGGGCACCAACTGTCTGAACCACAAAAACACAAGCCATAGCAACGCCTATTATCAAGAGGGGAGATCTCGTTAAGTATTCTTATAACCGGAAGAAAAGATCAGTTTTGAAGGTACGTTGTTAAATCTTGAAATCAACAAGCAATTGCTGGTAATGAAGTTAATCAAGTGTTAGGAAGTAAATAACAATAATAATACTAGAAGCCAGGGAGGTATCAGACATCCCAAGGGAACAAACTCATCAAATTCTCCCAACGGCCCTATAGAATGGATATGTATTTTTCACAGATGCAGACATTGATAGCTGCCCTCCACAAAGCAGCTCACAGGTATGAAGGCTTTAAAGCTTTTGCCACCAGGAAAGGACCAGAAAGTACTTCAAAGCATAGGAGTCAGCCATCTCTGTGGCTCTCAGCCGTTCTTCAGAATCACCCACTGAGCTTTTGAAAACTAAGGATTTCGAAGTCAAGTCTCATCCCACACCTGCAAAATGTGAACCTCCAGCTGGAGGGGTCTGGGAACTGGCACTTCTTCCCCCAAGTTTCCCAAGTCATGACGAAGCTCGGACAGGCATGGGAACCTCTGGCCTATGGCATCCCCTAGTCTGCAGTGAGGGCTGACGCCGCAGGTGCTGTGTGTGTCCAAGCTAACACTGAAATGAAACACCTTCTCACTCTGGGAAAAGTGAGATGTTGATTTGTTTCCTCTGGTATAACTCAGAATAGCCCCCTATTCCCCACTCCACTTAACTGGAATGAAAGAAGCTGGCAGTATTTACTTAAAGTTCTGCAGAATAAGGTGCTCTGTAGGTTTGCAGTGCATACCCTTTGTAGAAGCACCAAATTCTCCAGGTTCCACAGAAAGTAGAAAAATCATTTGTTTCCTATGGAAACAGGCTGTCAAATGTGTTTTCGTCTCTGCTAAAAGACCTGAAACAGTCCCATGTGGGAAAATCTGGCAAGGGTCCACCAGACAAGACATGATATTCTATGTTAAGTGATGCCCACGTGGGAGGGAGCCACCGCAGGCCCTGCCCCCTTTCCTTCTCCCACCTAAACGCAGGGGTCCAGGCCAAGGCAGAAACCTGGCTAAAAGATGCCTCAAATTCTTGGCCAGCCTAGCCCCCTCCGCAATAGTTAGGCTGTTATCCACAGTCTATCAGTGGTATAGAAACCTAAGACTTAGAAAAAGTACTCAGTACCTACTTTTATATCCATTTAAGCCTTGAGCACAGTGCTGGGTACTTTAAGGAAACGCATAAATGTTAGCTATTGTTACATTTATTACTGTTGGCACTGTTTTCATCATCACCATCACCAAGCCCCCTATTTCTTAGGGTGTGGAAGAAAAAAACACTTTACTAATAAAACACAAGGAGACTGGCCCATGCTCCAATTTTTCATTGCTTATAACAAACCACCCTAGAAGTCAGTGGCTTGAAACAATAAGTACATTTATTTTGCTCCTGAATCTGCAATTTGGGCAGGGCTTGGGGTGGGGACAACGCGTGTCCGCTCCACTTGGCATCAGCTGGGAGGCTGGCGGGCAGCGGTGGGGTGGGGTGGGGTGGGGTAGATGGAAGCTTGTTGATTTCTTGGACCTCCCTCCCTCTCTCTCAATCTCTCTCTCTCTCCATGTAGTCTCTCCAGTACGGTGGCTTCAGGGCAGCCTGATGTCTTTTCCAAGATGCCCATCCCCAGAGACAGCACGAGGTCAAAACTCTACTGTCCCTCACGATCCAGCCTCAGAAGTCATGCGACATCATTTCCATTCGAATACATTCACTAGAAGCAAGTCACGAAGGCTAGCCCATAATTATCAACGGAGGGTAATACGACTCCATCTTTTGCTCCGAATAGCGTCAAAGAATTTACAGATGTTTTAAAACCACCACGCCTAGGAAAATCATGTCTCGTCCCTATAGACTTAACTTTTCCTAGCTGCCGAAAGATACAAATCTAGCCAATCCTCATCAGCCATTGTTTCCGTGAGAAGACACTCTTTGATCCGCTGACTACCTCTCTGATCCATAAAATTACAGAACTGGAACAGACTTTAGATCTTACCCAGATTTCACCAGGAGAAAGCTGAGTCCTAGAGGGGTGAAATGTCTGTTCCAAGGACTATGGCTCTGTTACCACTGCTACGGTATTATTAAAATTGTTCATCAACATTCTCCTAAACACACTCACTCAAGGTATTTGACAAGTACCGTCTTGCAGGGTCTTTATCATACTTACAGGAGCAGCTGCTGTTTTCCAGATGGGCAAACAGGCTCAGCGATGTTACGTGAGTCACCCAGAATCCAAGCTTTCGCTCGGCTTTGTAAAGTACCCATAAGGGAGTCTGATATATCATCTAAGTGGAAAGCCCCTATTCAGTCCACTGTATGCTCCCCCACCCACCCCCGAGGTCAGCTGGTTAGGGAAGTAGCTGGCGGGGTCAGGGTTGCATCTCTGGCTCTTGTCTGGAACTCAACACTGTTCAGCTTTCTCTGCTGAAGACTGGGCTTTCAAGAGAACCATCCAAGAGAGAGAACCGTGAACTTACACTCTAATGAAGATGTGTACCATTACACTAGATCCCTTCTTGTGGAGAAAAGGAAGGATGGATCTGGAACCCCGAGAGCTTGGGGTTTTCAGAGCCCTGAAGAGGAAGTTGAAACACCCATGGAGCAGTGATGCTGGGGGGACCACAAGCACTTTGCTGTCTGCGGTCATGCCAAACTGAGATCTGCGCAAGGAGGATTAGGGTGAACAAATCAGGGCAGTCTTCTCTCTGAAGAGCTGCACATACAGGCTACCAAGGAGCAGTAAAAGGAAAGAGCTGAAGCCAAACCACCCGTTAGTAACTACCGTTAACTACCGTTTGGCTTTTGTTTTCTCCCCAAACTGCTCTGTGCAAGCAAACACAGCCCAAGGGTCCGCATACCTTCCTGAGTGTTTCACCTTCAGCTAATGAAGGAAAAAGAAAAGGCTCTTGAAATGATAGTTTGTGAGATTTGTGTATTTTAATATTAGTTTCAGACCCTTTCTTCACATCTCCTGGAATCAGTTCAATTGCAGGAAGATGGGTAGGCAGGAAAAAAAAAATCTGAAGTGGGTTTTAGAACAACTTGGCAAATTAGCAAAGTTTTTAACATCATTAAAGAGCTCTTAAATATTCTTCCCTGAACTCCATTTTTATCTTGTGAACGCATTTCAGTAATTGCTCTAAAGGAAATTGTGGAACATTGGCACAAACATAAATGTTTGCATGATTTAAAATGCAGTGGCAGCAAAGATCATGATTTTTTTAATTGCTAATTCTTAAACTAACCTTTTCAGTTTGTCTCATCTTGAAAAATGCCAGTTCCTAGCAGCCGAAGCGGTAATAAAGACAATGCATATATTATTTAGTTGTTTATAATTGCAAACAACTTAGCCATATTTCAATACTTATCCCCCAGCTCTACATTGGAGCATAAGTAGGGGATGATTATAATCATTCGATCATTCTGTAAACAGAATACTGGGACACTGAGAAACAAGACTGCTTTCTTAAAGCCAACAGCAGACAGAGAGGCAGGTCTGGAGCCAGGCAGCCTTTAATTCAATCATCCTACTCCACCCCATCTATTGTTCAGTTCAATCAGTATTTGCTGATCATATTAATCAGGATGGAGATGTAAAGGAGACAGAGTGTCCTGTGACTTAGGGAGCCCAATGTTCCAGACCCGCCTGGTTGAATTAGTCAGGATGATTAACACTAGCTGCTAAAACAGATAAGCTGAGATCTCAATGGCTTAACACGAATGTCCAATGCACAGAGATATCAAGAGAGAGCTGGGGAGGACGGGACGGAACTCTGCTCCACACAGTCATTCAGGGATTGAGGAGATTTCCACCTTTTATGCCATCAAGAGGTAGACTCCAAGGCCACCACACACAGGTAAAGAGAGAAGGCACGGAGGGCCCCCCGGGATATATTGTGGGCCAGGTCTCACAGTAGCAAACATCGCTTCCACCCATCTTCCAATGCCCAGAAGTCAGTCATGTGGCCCCTCACCTAACTGCAGGGAGCCTGAAGATCAGCTCTGTGCCCAAGAGGAAAAGACAGCTCCTTGGTGAACACGGCATTCCCTCTGCCAGTCCAGCTAGAGCCTGAGGTAGTTCTAGGCTGCCTCATGTCAGTCTCCCTAATCCAGATCCTGATCTGGTATAAATGGTTCCATTAAAAAAAAAAATTGTCCCTGCCTTCTAGGAACTCCAAATTAAAGTTCTACATTGCACACTCCAACCCAGGTCTGTGGCCTAGATCAGGACAGTGAACAGGAATGAAAGGAAAGGATGCACTAGGCCCTTCTAGACACGAGGGAACCGCGTCAGCCATTTGCATCAGCTACGCGTCGACCCACAGCCTCAAAGCCCCCAACGCATACTTGGAAGGCCTGGGACCTCCGTGAGACGGTGTGGCTCTTATTCCAGGCTGAGTAACCATTAAAAAAATGGCCATCTCAAGATTACGCTGCATCTTGCCCAACGAAAGCCAATAAGATGATACCAATAAGATGGAGACTTGATTGTAGGGAGGGCATGGAGCAGAAGCCAGGAACAAAGCTTGCCTGAGGCCTGCTGAGATCTGCCCAAACGGAGAAGAAATTAACAATGTGCACTTGTCAGCACTCTTGTGCTAATTTCCTTGCAAATATAAGCAAAGCCTTTTAATTAACTTAATATCAATTTCACTTTTCTCACATTTTGTTCTAATTATGGGCTGGATTTAAAGCTCACACAGCATAATTTAGAACTCTAGCATTAACAGCTTTACAACTTTACACACCAGTCACTGCTAAACTGAAGGGAAGTAAGGTTCCCCTGCTGCCATCCTGTCACTGCATCCCCACTGCCCACCCCTCTGCAACCCCTGAACCTGCCACCAGTGCTAATCAGGACTGCGTCCCACACCCAGAAGTCAGCAAGTACCAGCTTCACAGAGGAAGACACAGAAAGGCAGCTAGTGGGTATCTCTGGACAACTGATTTCCCCGTGTTTCAGCTTCCTCAACTGTAAAATGAGTATAATAATACATGCAGGACTGATGTAGAATTAAGCCAATACAAAACACTGGAGATGTAGTAGACGCCCCATAAAAATACTGTGTATGGTACACTACAGTATACATACGCATGTGTGTTTAGGAAGACTATATATTGTTTTGAGGAGTTCTTAATTTTTTCCCATGTCTTTTGGGGAGGGGTATTTAGGTTTGTTTATTTATTTATTTATCTGCTTATTTGTTTATTTTTTAATATTTTTTAACAGAAGTACTGGGAATTGAACCCAGGACCTCACGCATGGTAAGCAAGCCCTCTACCACTGAGCTATACCCTCCCCACCTAGAAAGACTATACATTGTATTTCATTAAATCTAAGATGCCCTAAGCTGCAAGTTGCACCATTTTTATGTACCCAGAAAGGGGAAAATGCTGCCGATTAAACTATGACACACCACTGACCATAAAATGAACCTCAATTTCAGAGACGTAAAAATGTGCATCTTAGCAGTGACAAAATGTGATTAAACACGGTAGTTTCAATCTGTGAGATGTCTTCAAGTCAAATCCACGTTAACCCAAATCCCCAAGGACTTAGTATTCTACTTAATTGAATTTCTAGATAGCAGAGAGTCTTGCTTCATTTTAATATTCGCTGAAAAGGTATTTGGGGGTGTAGAGAGGATGACAGACACCATGGACTCACAATGCAAACACCATTTCTTCTCTCCTTCTCTTTCACCTCTACCCTACTTACTTTCTATGAAAAGCAACTATTCTCTTGAAGGAAGGTTGGTCACGTGGCCATTTTCTGGACCACATGTGGGAGCCTGCTGGAGAGACTTCTGGAAAAGATTTTCTTTCCTGATTAAACAACAGGAGTAGATATGGCCAGTGGTACAGTACATCCTACCTTGTACAAAGATGCAATGACAGCCATCTTATAACCATGAAGAAAAGACCAAGGAAATATAACAAATTATGACATTATAACACCACCATGATGACTTCATGGTGCCAAAGCAATGCTATTACCACTGCTTCTGGACTTGTTAAGTGAGAACAAGTTAGTTGCTGATGAATTAACTCCTAAATGACATGGAGAAGGATTTTAAAATGTACAATGGAATACTATTCAGCCATAAAAAAGAAAGAAATTTTGCCATTTGCAACAACATGTATGGACTTGGAAGGTATTATACTTGGTGAAATAAGCCAGAAAGAGAAAGACAGATACTGTATGATATCACTTATATGTGGAATCTTAAAAAAAAAATTAGTAAATATATTAAAAAAGGAACAGACTCACAGACACAGAAAACAAACTAGTGGTTACCAGTGGAGAGGGGGGTTGGGGAGGAGCAAGATAGGGGTAGGAGATTGAGGTACAAGCTATTGTGTATAAAATAAATAAGCTACAAGGATACACTGTACAATACAGGGAATATAACCAACGTTTTATAATAATTATAAAAAGAGTATAACCTTTAAAAAATTGTGACTCACTATGTTGTACACCTGTCACTTATATGATATATAAGTACAACTATACCTCAATAAAAAAAAGAAAAAGAAAATTTTAAAACGAATAAAACTAATTCTCTTGTTACCATGTAAACAACCCATTATAATGCAAAGCAGAGGCAGATAATGGCTAAAAGCAGACCCAGGCGGGGAACCACAAGAGCCCAAAGAAGAGACAATTCTGACAAGTTGGTAGGGAAGGTTTCAGGGAAGAAAGAGCTTCTAAATTGGTCCTTGGAGAATGCACAAGATTTTAATAGGATGGGGGGAAGGGGTTTTACTCATTGCCTGAGAGCTGAAGGGCCCTAAAGTCATGGAGCTCTCACTTAGACATGCATAAACTCTGGTCCCTAGAAACACACAGAACTAGAACCCCAGTGTCCTGACCCTTAGCTCACTCCCTTTCCCCCAGAGAGGTACAGCAGCTAACAAGCCATGTGTAACCATAAGATACTCCTCAGGACACCCTAATCACATGATTAGCCATTGTGTCTGAGGCCGGGATGGAAGAGGCTCCTAGGGAACCTCGCTCCCTCGTCACTGGCAGTGCGCTGGTGTCTGGGTGTCTGGACGGGGCCGCCTGTAATTACGGTAGTGGTTTATTACTCATGCGTGGCAGGGCTGAGGCTCTGCAGTTAGCAATGACAGGGACATTATTAGAAGGGAAAACTTCTCTATCCGGGACTAAGCCAATTGTCATCTACATGTCAAACAGTATAAAGACCCGTGAGGGGTAATAAGGAAGGCAGAGGAAGGTCTTTCAACCAAATGAGTCTTGCATTTTTTTTTTCATTGCAACCCGGCATTAGGAAATGCTTTCCCTGCTGAAGAGGTGCTCCTGTCCCCCATCAAAGGCCACCCAGTGGAGAGGTGGCTCCCCTGAACTTCTGAGTTTAATCTTCGGGTCCCTTCAGCAGCTGCTGAGAAGTAGGTCCTACCCTGCAACCTGGCACTGCAGCTGAGTCCAGAAAACGCAGGAGGACCCAGAGGCCTGCTGGTGGTCTCAGAAGGCAGACCCATGGGGACTGTTGAGGTGGGGAGGTTGGCCCAAGGTCACACAGCTACTAAATGACACAGCCAGAAACCAAAGCTGGTCTGTCTGCCGCCCAGGAGAACAACCTTTCTTCCAAGACTGTATTCTTAAAGACGCAGGGGTTCTGATCTCAGTGACGTGGGCCTTGCTGTGCCCACATTCCATCTCCTCGTTGTCACTCTTGGCTCTAATTACCGAGCCTTCCTCCTGTCCATGAAGGACACTCCCGATGTGGCAACAGCAAAATTCAGGGCATCAGAGGCCCTCCTCGAGAAGGACGCTGGCAGCCTCTGCCCGCTACCTCCAGGCTGGGCAGGCGGCAGCTGCCCCCGCCGGCAGGGTGCCTGTCGCACACACTGGCCAACACAGATGTGCCTCCATCTGAGGGCTGTCCAAGAGCTGGGCTCCCAGTCTCTCCAGGAGCCACCAGAGGCTATCAGTCCGCGAGAGGTACAGGAAGTGGGCCTCCCTCCAGCGCCCAGGCCCTGGTTCAGCTGACCTGCCCCACACCGGAGCCCCTGCTGGCCACCGAGCCCTGGTGACGGCCTGCACACAGCCCTGAAGGCTCACACCGCCCTGGGTTCCTTCTGATGCTCACTGCAAGGATACGTGCCCCCTGCTCTCTCTGCCTTACTTCCGTCCCATCGGAAATGCTGGTACCATCAGCTCCGTAGCCAATACGAGCACATCTACATCCCAGGAAACAGGAAACAGCTCCCAGCCATCTCCATGAAGAGATGCTTCCAAAACACAACCCCCCTCTTTCCGACTCCACCGTGGAGGCCTACAGAGCACATCTCTCCCTCTGTCCCTCGGCACCAACTCACTCTCCCTGCCTGGCGGGTTTGGCTGAAGCGGCAGGCTGGATGAGCTGCACCTGGGTTATCTGGGAACGTGTTGGTTTTCTACAGCTCTGACTCCAGCTTCGTCTGCCTGTGTGGCTCGGGGGCAGGACTAGGCTGGGTAATTGTGACTTCTCTCCATGCCCGCAAGATTTTTCAATTTCTTCAAGCAACCCTGCTTCTATTCAATATCCTTCTGAAATCTAAATTTGGAAGCAAATCTCAATCGATTGCATTTCCTCTTGCGACAGCGCTGCCCTGGACTCACTGGAGGGAGCCGCCACGTGCACCCTTCCAATGCATCGCACCGGGCTCTGACGGGGGGCGGGATCACCAGCCACAGCTCAGGGCCTGCGTGAAACATGACGCCATCTTCCCCCGACCTATCAGGGGGACAGTGGACTGGGGAAAAGAATCTTGATGTTCGGGAATCTTGGCTCTGCCCTTCGCTGGCTGTGTCATCCTGGCTAGGTCACATAGTGTCTCTGTTTCTCACCTTTCTCAGCTCCAAAATGAGCTTCCTCAGAACAACTTCCTCAGAAGGTAACAGACAGCCAAAAGCCCTGTACAGAGTTACACAGGAATTCTAACAAGAAATTTGTCTGTCCCTATGTCCATTCTCCTAGTACAAAACCACCATGCCACTTTTTTTTTTCAGTATTTTAACACAGTATTATTTTCCTCTGTATAATTTTTTGGGGATTTTCCAGATTTTCTACAATAAAAATGAATTTCATTCTAGAGGAAGAAAAGTAATATAAAACCACATTCATGTTATAAAATCACACATTCAAAGAAAACATATGGTGGGGGAGGGTATGGCTCAGTGGTAAAGTGCATGCTTAGCATGATTGAGGGTTCAGTCCCCAGTACCCCCATTAAAAATAAACAAATAAGTAAACCTAATTACTTCCCCCATCCAAAAAAAAAATTTTTTTTAAACAAAAAAAACAATGAAACACGCTGGTCCCTAATCTGGCCAACTGCTTCACTTCCTGGCTCCTCCAAAAGATCTGGTGCCCTTTAGTTAGGAGGGTGAAGGACCAGGGCAGCCTCAAGATGGCACCGGCAAGATAGTGGTGACAAGATGGTACAGGCAAGATGGCCTAACCCTGTGCTCTACACTGGAATTTGACACAACATTGTAAAATGACTATAACTCAATAAAAAAAAGTTAAAAAAAAAAAAAAGATGGCCTAGCCCTAACATCACACTCAGTCTCCCCCGCTAAGTCCTTTCAGTTCCTTCTCCTCCCTCACCACATCCACCCAACCCAATCCAGCCTTCACAGTGTCGAAGTTTTTTCCTCTGTGGTTATCATTTACCTCCTAAAACTAGCTCCCATCCAAATAATCAACCAATAAATCTTTGGTGACCACTTTATGTGCAAGGTGCCGTGGCAGATGCTGAAGGATGGAGGTGGTACTAAAACACCCAAAATATGGTTCAAGCCCTTAAAAAGCCTGCAGTCCAGTTCTGGACTCAAAAGGTAAAGCCACGAGGGCACAAAAGTAGAAGCCATGGGCACAAACGGACATTGACATTGACAAGAAAGCTTCAAGCAACCTGGACCAGGAAGAGCTGTGGCCTGGCACAATCACCCACCCCCAGGCGGTGATCTTGAGCCAGGATTTAAAGGCTGGATGAATGTAGAAAAGGGGCGAGGAGAGCAAACCAAGTCAACCAGCACTTCTCAAAGACAGGCTGAAACACACAGGCTACAATCCACAGACAAACGCAGGGTTATTTCAGTGAGTAGATCAGGCAGAAGGCACGGGCCAGGGTGGGAACATGGGTCGGCTGTGGCAGGCCCTGTCTGTCGGCCTCCAAGCTTGACCACGGTTCCTTAGGAAGGAGAAAACCTCTGGAAGGTCTTGGGCCCTTCGGAAGCGGTGCTTTCCACTCAGAGAGCTGGAGCCACCAAAGCGGGGGTGAGAGACCAGAGGCAGGGCCCTGGGTTAAAGGGCAGTGCGGCCACAGTCAAGGGTCAGCAGGGGGCCTAAAGGAAAGAACAGAGCGCAGATGCAAGAGAGGGTCTGGAGGGGAGAAAACCAACTCATCTCTGTGTGCTTTTTCCTCCATACTAGCTTATCCACTTTCCCTTTAAAGTGTCCTTTTCAACCTGTATTAAGAAAAACAAAACAATAACAACAACTTGTAACTATTTTTCAAAAGGCAGGCACCTAGCATCTTAGCAGAAAAGCCAGTTCTGAGGAACTCCGGGTCACTCCTGGCCCCGGTAGCCCAGGGGGACCCTCTCAGGTCACCCAAGAAAACTTATTTCGAGAATGAGAGAGCACTGGAGATGGTCGGGCTGTGTCCCTCCTGCTTGAACTTCATCAGAGGAAAGGTCTAAGGAATCTGAGCCACCATGAAAATACCAGCTGCCACTTGGTACTCAAGGAGTTGGACCCAAGTGGCCCAGTGCCCAGCTCTCTCGAGCCCTCCATGAATTCCTGATGAATAAAGAACACCCGGGTCAAGGGTTCATTCTCCTCCTTCAGCAGCAAGGGACGGAGACAGACTGCAGAGGGGATGCACGAATCCAGGTCCCATCTCCCAGGTACTCTCCTCCCGCCGCCTCCCTCCCGCCACAGCAGGGGACCCCAGCAGGCCGACAGCATAACGGTGGCACACACATTACCCACAACAAGCACATCAGCGAAGGATGGGCGCTGGGGGTGGGGTGGAGAGGGAGAAGGTCCTCTCCAATTGGGACTTTTCCCCGCCCTCTTCCCCCAGGCCACATGTCACTACAGATTACACTCTGCAGCGAGAAGATAACATCTATCTAGTTGCAGCTGGAATTCCTAGCTTGCCCAGGAAACGCTCTCCACCCAGCCCTCTTGCACCTCCTCCAGTCTTCCCACCCCACAGCCCCGGGCCCAACCAGTCCCAAGTGCCAGGTACCCCTACGCCCCCAGGGAAGCGCTTATGTGGCAGAAGAGTACATGGGGAAAGAAGCCAGACTTCCAGACCATCTTCTGAAGCAAACTCTTGGCTTTCCAGAAATCCCTACCCCAACTCTAACCAAATGGCGAGCGAGTTTTCCTCTTTGCTCTGCCTAGTTGCCTGGTGTAGGCAGTAGAGGGCAGTGGGCCATGGTCCAGGCCACAAGCTCATCAAAGATGCAAAGTGTCCGGCCCCCACCCCAGATCTACTGAATTAGAGTCTCAGGGCAGCGGCAGTGGCAGTAGAGGAGGGGATGCCTAGAAACCTGTGTCTTAACAGGCCCTCCATGTGACTCTGATTGAGACATGCTGGTGTAACAGCTAAGAACCTCAATTCTGGAACCAGACTGTCCAAGTTCAATTCCCAGCTCACCCCACCCTCTAGCTGGCAAGCTACGGAGGGGGAAGTAGCCACACCTATCTCCTAGGGTTGCTGTAAAGACTGCATGAGTCCCTGCGTGTTTGTGGCACTTAGAAACTACCATTTAGAATTTTATTATTCCTATTTGGGGCTTCAGCAGGGGGAATGTGGCCATATCATATTTAGTTTCTGAAATGACTTGTAGAGCCTGACGTGGAGGGAATCAAGCTACTCTGCTCTCCCTCTTTTGAGTCCTATTTACTTGTCTATGGTATGTACCTGTATAGAACAATAAGGCCCATCCCCAAAGCATCTAGTTCCTCTAGAAATGAGCCATGGGCTTTTGTTTCATTCTGTGTGTTTTTTTGACACTCAGGAGAAGAGCTCCCACTTGACCCCCAAAAAGTGACATCTGCAGCCAGGCCACACCCACAGCCGAGCACACTGTCTGCCAGGGGTCAGTGGGATTGCAGCTTCCTGCCACCGATGCAAGTTCAGGGCATCCCCTGGATACTTGTTGAATGACATCGAGAAGAAACCAAAAGGTCCTTTCAGAGGGTGCTTGGAAATCTGACCCCATTCCACCTGGAAGGACTCAGAAGGGATTGTTGGAAGGCAGGAAGGTGGCGTCCTTCTCCCTGCCTGCCACCCAGCTAGTCTCCTGCTCCAACTGCAGGGAAGACAGGAGTTGAGTCAGGTCTTACTAATGCAGAATCTTTTTGTCATCCAAATTTACACCCCTTATAATTAGGAGGAAACAGTAGATAGAGGTTGTCAAGAACGTAGGCTCTGAGGTCAACCAGATATGAGGGTCTGACTCCAGGCTCTACCACTAACTGGCAGTAGGACACTAGGCAACTTAGTTAACCTCTCATCTCTGATATGGAGATGGAATGAAACTCCAGGGACTGATGTGGATGTTCAGTGAGAGAATGCACTCGGAACATTTTTGCGCTGGGTGCAGCACACAGCAAGCATTCCACCAGTTATTATTACCATTCTCTAAGATTATCTGCAGCTCTGGAACTACCATAACTCATGAGAAGGTGAGTTAGAAGCTCAGGAAGGGAGGTGATAGCTTTGGATCTGTCTTGAATACCAGCTATATGGACCCTGGAGAGCTGCCAGTACTCGAGAAGGTAATACTCTGACCTTGGGGGAAGCAAGTGTCCAGTGACCCATCAGCCCCTGGACCAGCTGTGACCAGGGCATATTAAAAACCCCCCTCGTCTCCTGAAGCACTGAAGGGGCATCTGAGATGGGACAGATGCTGACAACCACCGTTCACTGGATGGCACACCTCTCTGCTACACTCTAAAAACCTGCTTCCCTAACCCACTGCGAACTTTTTAACAATCACCCTCAGGCAGCTCTTAGGGAGAAACCGAGTGTTTTTAATAGCAGCCTCATCAAGGCTGCGGCGGGAAGGGAGGAGTCCTCATTACTAGCTGTGCAGCCCGCCTCTTAGAGATAGGACATTCATCCAACCTACTACCGAAGCGCGTTAGCTCCAGAACTGAGGCCTCGACTTGTGCAGACATTTAAGTCAGCCACTGTCCACCCCTACTTCCGGGGGACCCCACCAAACGCTAAGCTCTAGGAGCTATTTCTTCCCTTAAGTCGCCTGCGTCTTTGGCCGTGTGTCTAGTTTCTGCACATGGCCGGAGTCGCCAGATAATGACTCCTGCACGCGGGGACCGGGAGCCAGCAAACTTAACAGCTGGAGCACAGAAAAGAAACAGGTAATTCTTTCCAGCAGCCCTGGCCTCCTGGCTGAGACTGAGCAGGGAGAGTAAAAGGGAGTGCGCGGGAGCCAGGGGGTGCCTGCCTCCCACACGGCGCGCAGGGCCCCGGGTGACCCCGGCTCCCTGGCCATCCCTGCCGAGTCCCGTGGGCACCTGCGTGCGTCCTTACCATTTAGTTGCCGGTAGACAATGTCCTCGAGCAGTGAAAGGCGCTTCAGGACCGCATCCTGGATGGGGCTGGCGCTGTGCGCGCTTAGGTTGGCCGCCTCCGCGCGCGGCCGAATCTCGTGGAAGGCGTCTCCGCTGCGCACCGCGATGGGCCGGCACTTGGCCAGGAAGAGCACGAAGCCGGCCACAGCGATCAAGTTCAACACCAGCAGCACTTTGACTCTTCTCAGTGAAGCCATCAAACACGCCCGGCCGGCCCTCGCCCCGGACCCGCGCCCCCTCGGGCTCCGGCGAGGCGCGGGGCAGCCGGGGGCCGTGTGCAAACCTCGCGCTCCGGACGGCTGGCGAGGATCCCAGCCGCTCACGGCCCCACTGCGCGAAGGCTCGGGCAGCGGAGACTGGTGAGAGGACCGGGCGGTCGGGGGAAAGCGAAATGGCTCACATGGAAGCCCTCAGTCTGCAGAAGTGTTCCCCGAGATGCCTACTCAGTCCCAGGCGCGCGGCCCCTACCAGGCGCCCCGGCTTCTCCGCGAAGGGCCGGGGGGCAGGGGTCCCTCCTCTGCCCCAGCAAGTGGTTCGTCGCTGGACCTCGGGCCGCCGGGAGTAGGGCTGCGGGCGCAGCAGACCTCCGGGGCCGAGGGGCCGGCAGGCGGGGCTGCCCCGGCGCCGCGGCGGGAGCGGCGCGCAGGTGCCGGGCTCAGGGGTCGCCGCCCGCCCGCAGGGGAGCGCGCCGCGCCTCGAGCTGCACAGCCACCACCTCAGTCCGCAGGCGGCCGTCGCGGCGCGCAGTCCGCGGTGTTCAGCCGAAGAAGGCTCGCTTCCCCGGGCGAGCGCCTTTGTTCCGCTCACCGACCCGCTCCATTACGCCGGGCTGAAGAATAGCCTGCGCCCGGCGACGGCGTCCTCGCGGCTCCGCAGTCACGCTCAAGTCTCAATTACTCTCAAAGTGGGAGCAGCACTAGGGGGCGGGCGAAGGGGCAGAGCGCGACGTCCTCTCCGCCCCTCGCTCGGGGAGACACCCCACCCCGCCGCCAAACTCACCAGCGCGCACCGCTCCGCGGGCTCCCGGACACGTTCCAAGTCCCGAGCCCACGCAGTGAGCCTTCGGGGCCTGGCGGTCACATCGGCCTCCCTCCGAGCTGGCGCGTCAGGAGGCTAGCTGGAAGGAGGAGTCGGACCTCAAAAGTCACAGCAGTTCTGTACCCCCCTCCACGAACGTCGCGGGGAGCGCGGCGGGGAGGGACGCGCGCCGGCGCACCCTGCGCTCGCCACAGCGAGCAGCGCGGCTCTTCCAGCGCCCCAAGGAGCCAAACGCCGAGTCTTCTAATTGGCGGACGCGGCGATACCGCCGCTGCGGCAGGGAGAGTCCACACAGTCCCGGGGCCCGAGGGCCCAGAGGGGTCGCGCAGGTGGCGGCGGAGGGCGGGGCGCGGCTGGAGGGGGCCGGCTGCGGCGCCAGCTCCTCCTCCGCCGCCCCTGGCTACCCGGCTCCCCGCGAGCCTGTCGGCCGCCGCCGCCCGCAGGCTGCCGGGCGCACAGCTCCCTGGCTCACCCGCTCGTGCGCGCGCACCCGGAAAGGGTGGGGGCGTCTGGAGAGTAAGGACCGCGCGGGATGGGGGCAGTCAAGTCATGTTGGCTGCTGCCGGCGTCGGAGGGACCCTTTGGTTCTCAGCACTCCCCAAACGGGCGGGTTTGTTCCATCCTGGTTGGCGATGAAGACATCCCTTTCTGTGTGCTCGCAGCTCCGCTATGCGTGGCCTGGAATGGCTAGAGGGAAAATCTGGCCTGGAGACTCGGATTCTGTTACTTTGGGAGCCAGGCCGTGCGGTCGTGGGCTGGGTGGGTTCCCTCCGTGTGAAAATTCTGACCGTCCAGGTTACAGGTTCTGTGTTCACCCCCACCTCTGCACGCATTTTAATCATGAGAAACGTATTTTGGCTATTGGATTTACAACGTCTCTTCCTCTTCCCAAAGGCAGGAGCTCCAAATGCTGGCATTCAAAGCCCGGTGTTGATCCATTTAATTGTTTGGGCCTGAAAAAGAAGTCAGGCTGCCAATTAAAAAAGAATGTCGGACAGTGAAGCCCAACAAATCTGGTGGTTTCCACCTCATCATTTTGAATTTATTAAAGGTTTTTTTTTCTTTTGCTACTGTTGGGTTTTGTTTTTGTTTTGTTGCTGATCTATTATTTGAAATGTTGATTTTCAACACAGAAAAGTGCATGAAAAAAGATAACTATCTTTTTATTTCATTCCCTTGGAACTCTGTGCCGGAGTTAAATAGGTTTTGCTTTGTATAATCTACAAGAAAGAGAATACAAAGCAGTTAAGTTTATAAGCCACATCAAAAGCCACAAGGGACAGTTTTTAAGCACACGTGTTGGGCACAAAGGGGCTTGAGCAGAAAGAAACGAGTTATTGAGCAGTTACGATGTGATAGACACTGGGCCAGGCACCATCTCCACGTTATCTCACTGAGTACTTGGTTGAGGTAAGTGTTATTATAAGCACACTCAGATGGAAACTAAAACGATCAAGGGAAGCTTCTGCAAAAATAATTTTTGAACATTCATTCAGCCACAAGACTGAAGCTGGGGAGGCTGAGGCATTCATTGGGTTAGAGTCCCCAGTAGTAAGTGAATCTAAACCCAGGTAGGTCTGACTCCCAGGCATATGCATATTTGGGAATAGGAGACAGGAAGCAAAGTGGAGGAAATGGCCTCAGAGTAATGGAGGAGTTTCCAGGCCAAGATTCAGCTTCAGTGGAATTTGTTTTCCCCCCTAAAGCCAGAGAGGTCCCTTGCCCTTATTAACTGATGACCTTATCATGCATCATACAGGCTTCTCCCCTCCCCTTTCACGTGCCTCCTGGACAGCTTCTACGTTCATAAATCACATCTGACCCCCTAGACTCAGTGAGTGCCCCACTGTCGTGGTCAGACTCTGAATCCTGTCATCACAGAGAAGTGCTGCTCTCCCGCATTTCTGCCTTTCCTACTCTTGGTTCCAACCACACATACTCTCCGGCCACCGGCAACTCCTCTCTCCCTCCCACGTATCGAAGCCCTTCCATCCCCTCTTGAGTTCCTGCTCTACCTTTCCTCATTACTCTTGAATTCTGGTTAGTCATTTATTTCAAATGCATTCCCAGTAGTGGCCACGATTCACACACACACTAGTATACATGGTCTCCTGCTGCCCCCAGCTTGGCAATCCCATCTCTGAATCGATCTCACCTAAGCAAGAGTACACCTAGGGAAAACCACAGCTTCCCAGACCTCGGGGACATTGCCAATCAGTGATGTATAACTTGAGCTGGAGCCTTCCTTTTGCTCAAAAACACTGTTCCATGTGCCTAACCGGCTCCTCTCCCCAGATGCCTGGGGCAGACTTCAGAAGTCCATAAACACCCCTCAGTCAGATACAGAAATGTATGTGTGTATGTCTTATGGGCATTTTTCTGGGGGAAAAGTCTAATAGCTTCCACTAGATTCTCAATGTGGTCAGTGACACCTAAAATTTAAGAACCTGCCTGGCATATGTTAGATATGCAAAAACATAATCAGCTGACATTTATTGTACGCCAGCTGCTTATGAAATCAGTGGTGCCAAGGTACCCAAGGTTGATGGAGCTCTCTGGTTGCTTGCATATCTTGATAGAAGAAAGAAAACTCTGGACTAAGGCCAACATGCTTGTATGAATGAAGGTTGCACTGAGGTAAAGGCACTGAACTAAATAGCTTCTGCCTGCTGAGTAAATTCTCAGGCCCAAAAGGAGTGCACCTAGCCACTTACACTACATACACCAAGATTAAAGGATGCTTTACAAAGTCATCAATTGCCCTGTGCCCAGAGGTTCCCGGAGGGGTGGGTGACCTCCCTCAATCAATGACTGCCATCTGTCTACACACGATTTGCCCCAATCTAGCTAGTAAATCCAACAGAATGACACCTCCGTGGCTGCCTGGCCTGCTCACCAGGAGACCCTGGGTTCGATTCCGCCTGTTACCAAGAAGCAAATTAGTTTTCAGCTTTAAAATAAGAAATGTCTCTTAGCTGCCTCCAAAAATCTTTCCCAGTCATAACATTCAGTTAAACTACAAACATTTTTCAGAGGTAGTTTAATGGTATGTTTGTTTGTTTAGCAGGCTGAAAGGAAGTAGACTGATGTATTTCTGTCCATAGGTCACCGAGGATTTTGATTCTAAATACATTTTTCCCTCATCAACCATGGTTCATATGATATGTAGCTCTGACTTGACAGTGTTACCTTTGCTTGATTGTTAAAAAACTCTCACATCTCACCCTAATCCATCACTGAAGTTAAAAATACTTGGAGGTTCACCAAGGAAAACCAGGGGTTCATCTTTCTACAGAGGATTTTGTCAGTCTCCTTACTCTTGCCAGAAGCAGAGACATGGAGCCTTCATGCTCATAAAGCCGTGCACATGGCAACAGACCCTGGAGTTGTTATTTGATTTTTTTAAATTGAGATGTAACTGGTATACACCATTATTTTAATTTCAGGTGTACAACATAATGATTCAATATTTGTATATATTGTGAGATGTACACCACAAGAAGTCTAGTTAACATTTATCACCACGCAGAGTCACCAGTGTTTTTTTCTCGTGAAGAGAACGTTTAAAATCTGTTGTCTTAGCAACTTTCAAATATACAAGCAGTATTATTAACTACAGTCACGATGCTGGACATCACACTGCCATGACTTATTTATTTTATAACTGGAAGTTTTGACCTCCTTCACCCATTTCCCCGACTACACCTCACCTCTGGCCACCACCAATCTGTTCTCTGATTCTGCGATTTCCGGTTTCTGTTTTTGTTTTCAGATTCCACGTGTAAGAGATCATATAGTATTTGTCTTTCCCTGTCTGACTTATTTCACTGGAGTTTTGTTTTGTTTTTTTTTTTTAAAGAAAATACCAGACATGAATACATCCTTTTCTCCCCTTCAAGGATTCACATTTTAGTGGGGGAAAGGCTACAAGGTGGGGAATAAAGAAGCAGGGAGAGACCAAGCTGCTGAGTGAGCTGAGGCCCGCACCGTGTGCCAGGCACTGCACACACATCCATCTAGCCTCGCCACTTATTTGCTGTGTGATTCTGGGCAAGTTACCTAACTTCTCTGGGTATCATCCATTTCCCCAGCTGTAAAACGGGAATGATATCCCTGATACTACCTCATGGAGCTGCAAGGATAAGGATGTGTCAACCACTCAGCACAGGGCTGGGCATAGAGTAAGCGCTGTGGAAATAAACCAAGACCATCCACCTGAGGACGGGCAAAGGCTGTGTATTCAGAGTTTGCTATTGCAAGGGAACCAGCCACCATCACTCGCGTTTAGCAGGTAGAGGAGAGGAAGAGCTTTATAGTGGAAAAGGGAAGGCTTCAGATCTGCCCCGACTGGAGGCCAATGGCCTGGGGAAGGTAGAGGCAGGATAATTAGAAGTAGGGCCTCCTCTGTGACTGGTTAAAGGAGCATATTTGGCTTTCTTTGGTTGGTCCTAAGCAGGAAGTGGGGGCAAAAATTCAGAAAGCTGGCAGTTACTGACCACCTCCTGACCGCTGTGAGCCGATGGCGGCAGCAGCTGTGGCCGGACTTCCCAGCCTGGTTGCTGGAGAGGCTGTGGGTCAGAGTTTTAGAGTCACACATGGTCTGGCCATTGCTTGTTTGTGTTTTAGCCTCTCATCTCTCAATAACTATGGGTTATTACCGCTGTTATTAACGTTTCCAGAACTAAGAAAGAGTCGCAGTTGGCAGAAAAATGCATCAAAAGCAGGTCCACCTGCCTGAGAGATGCAGGCCACCCCCCACATCCCAGGGCCGCCTCCTCTAACCACAATCTCATCGGCCAGCAGCAGTGGCTTCTAAAGTGGTGCACAAGACAGCCCACTAGGGTATAGAGAGAAAATATTAGAAGATCTATGTGAGACAGACTGGAATTTGGGACCTGGGATCCTTCGCTGCAGTGCTTGTACCAGGACAAATGTCTCCTCCAGCAACAGAATACAAAGAACTGTAAGGGACCAAAAAACCTGGGTACATGAGCAGTTGGGGCAAATTATGAACAACAGGATACAAAAAGACCAAAAACCCAACGGCCACTTCTCAAGTCTGTGGAGCAAAACAGGGTCCTGAGCACAAACCCTGCACCAAAGGGGTGGCAGACCCATTGACCGGCCCCCACCCTCATCCCATTTAAAGGGCCAGGTCACCCCGCTCAGGGAGTGAGCAAGGGAACCTGTTACTTACCTTAACTCTCTCGTGTTTCTGCATGAGTCCCAAAAAGCCTTGCCTGGATTTCTCCTCTGGCTCCTTATCAATTTCTATTGATTAAGGAGCCCAAGAACCTGGGTTGGTAACGTAGGTACTGTTAACCAAAGTAAGAAAGTTACTATTTAATATATACAATGACAGTGACATGTATATATAATTTCTAAACAATTATACATGTAATAGGCATGCATGTTTCACATATTTTCCTAGTAGCATCTGCCATAGTTGGCCAAAGCAATAGTTGCCTCTCGGCTAGGTCCCATGGCAGCTCTGGGGTTTCATTCTAAGATGCTTTCTGCTAGAAGTTGGATTCCTTCTCAAACTCAAAGACCCTTTTAAGGCTCAGTTTAGCACCCCTGTCCTCCATGGTGCCCCATCAGAGAGCCTGAACACATGCAACTTTTTAATCTACAAATTACCCACGAATTTATCTACAAATCTACAAAGTATCTATTCCTTGACTGATTCATTGTGGAAAATTTATTGGGTGCTTGCTATGTGCCACAGTGTGCAGGGCATGGTGGACACATGTTCCCTGCCCTCCTGGAGCTTATTGTCCAGCAGAAGAGTCAAATAGCAACAAAGCATAACACCAAAATTATTCAGTTGCACTGAGGATAAACAACAGGGTCTAAACCTGGGGGACTGGTGGGCTAGGCCTCTTCATTCATAGAGTGATGGAGTTGTAGGAGGCCAAATCCAAAGAGCTGCTGGAGGAACATCCTTCCCTCTCCCCGCCACTGGACCCCTTCTCATCCTCACCCAGGGACCCCACACTCCGCCCAAGGACAGCTCCCTTGCTGGAGAATGCCGGGGCCTGGGAACGTTCTTCTCAAATGTAGATGACCCTTACGCACAAGCCTCTATTGTATTTATGTGTGCAACTTTTCTTAGCTTAATTAACATTTATAGCAACCAAAAGAGCTGTCACTTTTCTAATTAAAAAAAAGAGAGATGTGCACAGGAGGAGCATGGAAGGTGACTTTTCACTGTCTGTCCATGGCCATTGTTACTATGAATACGTCTTCACAGGACCAGGGTTTGTTTTGGCTCTGAGGTGAGTGTGTGGAGGAGAGGCCAAGACACTGGGCTCTTCTGGGCCACACAGAGGCTGGGTGATGCTGACCCGGGTCAGCAGGACTCTGGCCTGAGTGGACTAGGCAGCTGGGAAAGAAAGGGGACAGCCAGGGCTAGAACCACCGATGAGTGGGACAGCATCGAAAGCCCTCCACCCTGCGGTGCCCCGGCCCCTCTCTCTGACCCCTCTCCACCTCCACCACAGCCCTGGTCCTGCCTGGCAAGTCCTGCTGCAGTTAACAAGAGCAAATGTGGGATCCTGGGGTCAGAGGAGAGCGAACTGGAGGCATTTGTTAAACCGTTGACCTGCATCCTCTTTCTCAAGGACTAGAACTCCGCTTCCTTTGTCCACAAACCTGACCTCCACACCAGAGCCTTCTAAACGTGTATTCGCATGCCCTGCAATGCCTTTCTCATTACATAGCTGCTAGTGGATAAGGAACAAAGACCTCTCTCTCATGGGTAGTATCTTGGCATCAAGACTAGCTGTGCTGGGTGGTTTTGTGAAGCCCCCGGAGGCAGCCTTTGAAACTACAGTTTCCTGGGTTATTTTGCCGGATGCAACAATTTGTTTGGAGCAAATACTCAGGAAAACATAATTTTTGATAGTTCACATGAAACAGCCCAAAACATTCTCTAAGTATTTTGGAAAAGAACAAGGTCGCTGGAGTTCTTACGGTGCAGGTGGAATTTCTGGGATGAAGAGAAGTTCATGGGATTTTGTCTTGGCCATCTTTTTTTTTTTTTTAATTGAAGTACAGTTACAATGTGTCAGTTTCTGGTGTACAGCATAATGTCACAGTCATGCGTATATATATACACACATATATTCATTTTCATATTCTTTTTCATTACAGGTTATCACAAGATATTGAATATAGTTCCCTGTGCTATATGGAAGAAATTCTTTAACTTACTCCATGGCCAAGGACATGAACGCCAATTGTTCCCAAGTTCTCCAGGCTCCTGTGTCACCCTTTCCTTTAACATCTTCCACTGCGGTCGCTGCAAGAAGTCCAGTGCCCTCTCCCAGCACTTCTGAGAGAAAGATTCTGTGGGATTGCTCACCTTCACCTGGCTGTCACCTTCACCTGGGCCGGTCCTTGGCACCTCGTGCTCATCACCAATGATTTCCCAGTCAATATTTTCCCAATGTCTCCATGTCCCTGCTTACCATATTTTCTCAACCAAGGGCATAGGTCCCTGTATTCGATTTCTCATGCCATCGTGAAAAATTACCATAACCTCACAGGCTTGAAACAACACAAATTTGTCCCTACAGTTCTGTAGATCAGAAGCCTGACTTAGATCTCACTGGACTAAGGTCAAGGTCTTGGCAGGGACTGTAGTCTTTTCTGGAGGCTCTAGGTCAGAATCCATTTCTTCGCTTTTTTACTGGCTTCCAGAGGCTGCCTGCGTTCCCTGGCTCATCGCCCATTCCTCTGTCTTCAAAGCCAACAACATCAGACTGAGGCTCTTACCATTTCTCTGGATCTATGACCCACAGCCAGAAAAGACGCTCTGTTTGTGAGGAC